>NW_004087080.1:0-1545 GCF_000220395.1 Ichthyophthirius multifiliis
ATATATATATATATATTTATATTTATATTTATAATTACTGATTCAAAAGTTTTTATACAAGGCAAAATATTGAATCTTTATGCATTTTTAACTGCTATATCTACAACTAATTAAAGATTCTATCTATTATGTCTTAACATATCTTACATACAAGTCAAAGCCCAATCTGGTTATAGATTTCCAAAGAAAGAAACAAGATAAGGATGAGGAATAAACTAAGTATTCAAACAAACCCTCTTAATATCTTTTATATCTGAATAATTTTCCAAAGCCTTCTAAAAAAGTTACTTTTATTCACATAATTAAGCAATTCTTAATCTATTATACTAATTCCATTTAGTTAATTAAAATATAGGCTCCACAATATTAGGTTCATTAATAATATTCCATTCTAAAATCTTAGTTTACCAAGGTCCATCTTCTGGTTTATTTTGTTTCATACAATCAACTAATAAAGCACTTAATTCTTTGAATTTTTAAGCCTAGACGAATAATTCGGCTACTGCATGTATATTATTTCCATTATTTTAAGCAAACATAGTTTTAGCCATTTAGACTGCGTTTACAGGATTTGTGAATACACAAGACTTTATCATAGACATATAATCGACATTTATACCAGATTATTATGCGTATTTATTCGCTTCATCCTATCTTCCTAAAGCTACTAAAGTCTATAATACTTTAGGTCCTGCATTGGCTCTTTTATATATTTCTAGAGCAGAATTTTAATCATGTTAGGAGACTAAATCTCCCAATTATTCTGTACATTCTAGCTTATTTTCCTTCAACCAGGCTTCTACGAATTATTTCCTTCCCTAAGAAAGCACTAGATTACACAATTCAACTGATTCAAGAGCATTCAAGCCTCCTTTTTATAATAAAGATTAGAAATAAATTAAAAGAGGTGAAGGAGTTCCTTAAAAGGTTTTAAATTTAGAAATAGTCTAAGCATTTCTCAACAACTCACCAGGTGCACTGGCTGCTATTTAGGCAGCTTTTGCATAATCTCCAGACATTAAAAATTTATTGAATTATTCGGTAAACATACCGTCCACTCCAGGAAGTCTATATCTTCCAGCTAATTTAAAAGCCAACTAGACTACATTTGGGATTTATTAGCAATTATTCATAAGGTAATTTAGGAAGGAATTTTAGTCAATTTAGATTAATTAAACACTACCGTTTCTACTTATTGAGTACACTCCGTCTTCTTTCGAGTCTTATTATCCGATGAAAATAGATGACTCAGTTATTTTATTCGAATAGATTAATTAGTTGGTGGTTAATTCGTATATTTGAAGAAATCCGAACTTTGTAAGGATGAATAATTACCCATATTTTGTAGAAATTTGCATGTATATAGGGAAGTCTTGGGGATATTAAGGACTAAATACATATTCAGTCGATAATTTGTGCTTTTAGAAGCCATCGGGAACTTAAGATATTTCATTTACAATTATACGGGCAGTATTCTCGCCAGGTTTTTTCTCAAAAAGCATAACAATGTCGAAAGATGAGTGTCATTATGGATTTTAGCTTAAC
>NW_004087080.1:1566-18304 GCF_000220395.1 Ichthyophthirius multifiliis
AAAAATTAAAACAAAAAAAATATATAAAAAAAAACTATTTAAAAAATTAGAAAAAAAAAAAAAAAATAAAAAATAAAAAAAAAAAAAAAAAATAAAAAATAATAAATATAAATAAATTGTTATATTTAAATTAACTATATATTAATATATTTATATATTTATATATTTTTATATTTATATATATATTTATATATATATTTTTTTATTTTGTATTTATATATTTAAATATATTTTACCTATCTAATATTTTTGTATGTGATTCATGAGCATTTATATCAGAATGATATACTAGAGTAGGTGTTACTATTGCTAAAGTTGTTTGATTTGCCCAAGTCATGTATTAGATTTATTCAGTCAGATCTATATGTTTTAGTTTTTATTTTGAATCTAAATTCCATATTTAGACATAACATCCATTACCGTTTGATGCTTTTAATACTATTATGTTTAAAGTAGGATGCATTAATGAGGTTTCTGCTTTATTAGGTTTTCTGTTCACATTGAAATTATTATCTATTTGGATTTAAGTTAATTAATTTTATCCGTTCTTTTTTTTTTTTTTTTATTTTAATATTCATTTTGTTACTTATGATTTATCATTAACACATATGCAGCGGTCTGATTCAAAACTTGTTATTCCTAGCTTTAAGTATTAGGGATCTATACCCAAATTCGTTAAAGAACAAACATTTTGGATTTTTACAGGGTTGTTTGACATTTTTTTTTTTTAATATTTTTTTTTAATATTTTTTTTTATTTTTTTTCTCTTTTTTTTATTTTTTAATGTTACTTAATATCTTTCTTATGATTATTAGATTTTTTATTTATTTGATTTAAAAGTTTTTTTTTACTTTAAATAATAAAAAATTTTAATTTTTAAAATATGTTAATTTCAAAAAATAAAAATATTTAATTTTAAAAAATTATATATCTAAAAAATATTAACAATTTATTTTTAATTAAATAAAAATTAATTTATATTAGTAAGTTTTAATTTTAATTTTTAAAAAAAATATAAATAATTTAATTACTTTTTATAAGTTATTTTTATTTTTCTTTAAAAATTGACTTAATTAATAAATAAACTATAATAAATAATTAAAATAAAATTATCTTTTAATGTTTATGCATATAAAAAAAAAATGATATATATAGTTTTATTCAAAAATTTTATTTTATTTTAATGTAATTTAATTTAAAATATTTTATTTTAATTAATATTTAAAAACAAATTAATTAAAAAAAAATATAATATATAATATTAAAAAAATAAATTGATTTAAAAAATAATTAATAAAAAAAAAAAAATATAATATTTAAAAAGACATATACCAAAAAAAAAAATTTTAACTTAAAAAAAAAAATGAATAAATATATTATTATAAAAAAAAATTTATGTTATTTTAAAATAAAATAAAATAAAATAAAAATAAATTATTATAATTTTTTAATAAAAAAAGAGTAATATATATTATTTAAAATATATTACATTATATATAAGTAAATTTATATTTATATTTATATTTATATTTTATTTTTTATATATATTTATATTTTTTTTTTTATATATATCATTTTTTAAAATATTAAAATTAAAGGAAAAAATAAAATATAAAATAATTATAACTATATATAATTTTTTTGATAATTTTTATTATATAATTAAATAAAAAAACTATTTCAATCTTCAAATCTATCTTATAAAAATATTAATTTTGTGTTATCAACATCATATTCTTTTATAAGTTTTAGTTTTTTTACATTTATTAATCTATTAACTTTTTCCTTTACGCTTTCTTTACTTTATCCTTCTTAAATCTACTTGTTTCCGAATTTATGGAATTCAATAACTGCAGTTTTATTCAATCTTTCATAGATAAGCTTTTCTCTTTACGAACTTTCTTCATCATCTTAAATAGTTTCATCATCAAGCATAAAAAGGCAAATTTATTATTCTTCGAATTTAATATTTCTTAAATCCAAATCAAGCACATTGACTGGTTATGTAAAAAGCACAGTTGCAAAATCATTAAATATTTTAAAATTTAGAATTTCTTTAAGTTCTTCATTATTCATTTTTTACATTTCCTCCAAGGAAGGTTCACAACCGTATCCTTTAGGCAATATAGGTATTTTTTTTTTCTAAAAAGATTATTATTCTTAACTTTATTATTACTATTATTTTCTTTAATTTTATAGAGTATTTTTCTTTACTAAATATACTTATTCTATTTTAGAAACATCCAAATCTTAATATTTGAGAAATTTTTAAATATCATTTAAGTGCATTTTTTCCCCGTTAGATAGTTTTGCGAATAATTAATAATTTGATGCACTTTCATTTCCTTGTACATTATCTAAATATTAATTTATTATTCTTTCCTTTACTTCCTACACTGTATGTCTTGGAAGGACTTTTATTTATACAGTTTTTCTTGTTTCTTAGTTATAAAAAGGTATATTTTGTTCCTATAAACTAAAAGAACCTGATTATTATTATTAAGAAATTCTATTATTTTCAAAAAAAGTTTAAGCTCCATTACTTTTTTCGGAATAAGTACTTCCCGTTTTACCTTATTTTAAAGAGAATTTTTTAAATGTTTCTTTTATTTATTCTTCTTTTTAGAATCCTTTTTTAGTCTAAGCTCTTGGTTTTTTGTATCCATATAGTGAATTATACTCAATTTCTAGTAAGTTACTTTTAGTTTAGTCAAATGATCCTATTTATTATTCTTAATTAATATTTTTTTTACTTCTAGTATTTGCATAATACCAGACTTAATCATCTTCTTCGTTTTGTTTTTATAATTTATTAAATATACTCTAATTATCAAACTAAGAAAACAAATTCTTAAAAAATTCATCTCCTTAAACCTATTAAACGAATCCTTATTATGATTAAAACTATTAACTTTATTATTAAAATTATTAATTTTATTATTATTATTATTATCCACTGAATCCTTATTATTATTATTAAGTATTACTAAATAAACCTCCTCCAGTTTATTAATTTCCACCTCCAAATAATCCTCCTCCAGTTTAATTTGTTGTTCCAAAAAGCCCTCCTCCTTATTAATTTCCTCCAAAACTCTGAGGAGTTGCAGTATTTCCTCCAAATAAGCCACCTCCAGTTTAACCTGCTGGTTAATTAACCTATTATTATTAATTATTTCCTCCAAAAAGACCTCCTCCAGTGGTTACGCTGGTATTTCCTCCAAAAAGGCCACCTCCTCCAGTAGTAGTAGCAGCTTAAGTTTAAGTGTTTCCTCCAAAAAGTCCTCCTCCAGTAGCTGCGGTGTTGTTTCCTCCTCCAAACAATCCACCTCCTGTAGAAGTTTATTATTAATTATTTTAAAAAAGACTTCCTCCTGCTTGTTAACTTGATGTAGTTTAAGCAGTAACACCTAATCCTCCAAAAAGACCTCCTCCAGCTTATTATTATTACTATTATTAAGGTTAACTTCCAAAAATGCCTCCTGTCTGTTAGCCTTAAACTGGTTATTATTGACCTGCGCCTAAAGCTCCGAAAAGGCCTCCTCCTCCGCCTAATCCAGTAGTCTAATTTCCTAAAATACCCTAACCTGTGCCTCCTGTTTACGGCTATGCTCCAAAAAGACCACCTGTAACCTAAGGTTACTAAGTGGCTCCAAATTAGGCACCAAACAAGCTTCCTGTATTCTATTATTATTATTATTAAACACCAAAAGGTGTGGGCTAATTAGGTGCCGCAGCTCCAAAAATACCACCTTATTATTACTATTATCCTGGCTTAAGTTATCCATTTTAAACCATTTTCCTTTACAAAAGTTAACATTCAGTCAGACAGTAATCTAAGCCATTAGATACACTCATAACACTATTAGTTTCTGTAGGCTTTCCAAGCTAATTAGTTTTCGATATTTGCTAATTCTGAGATGGTTTTGCAAAAAATTTGCCCATTAAGGCATCTTATGTACTTAAATTGCCTTAATTAGCTCCCATATTTAATAAGCCGCCTTAGTTTAGGTTATTATTGACTATTCCTCCTCCAAATATTCCACCACTACTTGCAGTATTTTGTTAAGGAGCAAAAAAACCGGTCTAACATTGAGGATTTTGTTGTTATTAAGAATTTGGCATGGCTCCAAAAAGGCCACCTTAAGGTTATTATTATTAAGTATTCCCGAATATTCCAGCTGGATTAGCTTATTGTCCAAATAATCCACCTGCTCCTGGTTGCTATTATTACTATTGTTATCCAAATAAACCTCCTGTGGCTTAATTCCCTCCAAAAATTGAACCACCTTAAGTAGCAGAGGCCCCTTATTAACCTAATCCTCCCAAAAAAGCGCCTTATTATGATTATTAAGTTGCTTAGCCAAATAAACCTCCAGCTTATTAAGGTTATTAAGGATTAGAAGCTGTAAACACACCAGCTGGATGACAAAATGTAGGTAATTAAGATTATTATTAGTTCAAAGGTGGGGTTGTACCGAATAATCCACCAGTTTATTATTATTATGGGTTTTATTATTATTAACCGAATGTACCGAAAATTCCTGCTGCTTATGGTTGTGCTGCTGTTGCTCCTATTTAATTTATTAAAGGTGTTTTTTATTATTAAAATATAAACATTTTTTATAATATTATATTATTTTTTTTATTATTAGAATATATATAATTTTTTATTATAAATATTAATTTAATTATATTTTTTTTTTTTCTAAATAAAATGCGTCTATTATAATTATTTTGCTATATTTTTTTTTTCCTTTTAAATTGTATATATTATTTTTCTTTTAATTTTTTTTTATAAAAAAAAAAAAAAAAGAATTTTATATTTGACTTTCTTTTTTATTTTCAACATTAAATTAAGACAGATATCATAATAAGTGTAGAAAAAATAATTATTTTATATTAAAAATAAAAAAAAGCGCAAAAAATAAATTAAAAATTTTGCATTTTTTTAAATAAATAAAAGAAAGGTTTTGCAAAAAAAAAAACAAAAAAAAGTTTTTTGCAAATAATATATACAATTTATTTAATATGAATAAAAATAATAACATTAATAATAGAAAAAAAATAATATATATATATATATATAATATATATATAAAAAAATATATATGTATATATATATATATATATATATATTAAAAGTTTTTTATATAAAAAAATTACCAAATAATCCTCCTTAAGCACCTTATTATTAAGCACCTCCTCCAAACATTCCATTACCACCAGTAGTATTACTTCCTTATCCACCAAAAAGTCCTTAACCTTAATTTTATCCACCTCCTCCAAATAATCCTCCACTATTAGCAGTATCTTTTATTTTATTTAAATAAAACTAAATATAATATGAATAAAATTTGTTTTTAATAAATAATATTTATATATATAAATAATCTAATAAAAATACTATTGTTTTGATTTGTTGCTGCTTATCCAAATAAAGATAATCCTGCACCTTATGAATTAGGTTATTATCCGAAAATGCCTCCTCCAGTAGTATTTTATGGTTGATTTTATACAAAAATACCTTAAGCTGGTTACATTCCAACATTTGACTATCCTCCTCCAAAACTAGGTACATTTTATTATGTTCCTTATTGAGGTTAACCAAATAAACCACCTCCTGCGGGTTGTTATTGTTATTACTAACCAAATATTCCTTAAAACATTATTTTGTTATTTTTATTTTTGTTTTCTTTTAAATTTAATTTAATTAATTTTTATATAGAAAAAATGAAAAAGAAAATAATAATTTTTTATTTAAAATATATATATATATATTTATATTTATATATGTATATATATATATACTCATATTAATATATTTTCAAATTTATTTATTTTCTGATATTATTTATATAATTATTGATATTTATATATTTTTGATTTCAATTTTATATTTAATTTATTTTTTTATAAAATATAACTTAAATTAATTTATTTTTTAAATTTTAAATATTTAATAAACTTATATATTTTAAAATATAAATATTTCTTTTTTTTTATATATAAAATAAAAATTCTATATCTATTGAAAAATTTCTATAATAAATTATAATTTAATAGAAATAATTTATTATTTCAAAATAAATATAATTATTAGTAATATAAAACTAATAAAATAAATAATATAAAATCGAACTAATAAATGTAAAAAAAACATTATTCTATAAAATTGTATTATTAATTATTTTTTTAGTCATTTAAATTTTATTTAATATTTTTTTTTAATAAAATAATATTATTTTATTTTATAAAGAATATGATTGAATAATATAAATTATTAACATAAAAATAATATATTTTATAAACATTTTATAATAAAGATACATAAAATTAAATTATATTAATAAATTTATTGAAAACCGTTATTTAAATTATATATATTTAACATAAAGTAATTTTAAATTTATTATTTATTTTAAAATATAAATTAAAGTTTTAAAATAAAAAATTGATTTTTAAATATAAATTATATGTAATTTATATTAAATTTTTTATAATAATGAAAAAAACTCAATAAAATTGAATAAAAAATATATAAATTCTTGATTTATTATATAAGTGTTAGTTTAATATATTAAATTTTAATTACAAAAAAAAAAATTTTTATATAAAATTATAATTTTAAAATCTATGATTGATAAATTTAAAAAAATTGTTTCAAATTTTATATATATTTTAAAAAATAAAATAAAATATTTATTGAATTTTATACATCTAGTATTATTATATATATATACAAGTTTAATTATTTTATTATAAATAATTTTATTTGAATTTATAATTTTATAATATTAATATTTATTAATATATAATAATTTATTATATTTTATATATATATATTTATATATTTATTTATAAATATATATATAAAAAATTATTAAAATTATTCTAACATATTTAATTAATCTTCTAATAATCATCAACTCCTTAAAAAAAAAAAAAAAATCAAAATAAAATATAAAAATAAAATAAAAAATGATTTTAAATTAATCTTTTAGTACTAAAGTAGAGTAATAAAGCGAACTAGAAACTGAAAATTAATAAAAATAATCAATAACCCGTTTAAATGCGCAAAAAACAATAACAAATTTCAAACAACACTTAAATGAGCACCTAATAAAAAACAATACAAAGCAACATATGAATAAAATAATCCACTACCATTTACAACATACATTTTTTTTAAGATACGCCACTCCTTTGTTCATAAATATAAATACATTCCTCTAAGAAAAAAAGCACGAAAAATAAAAATACTTACAAGCTTATTAAAATAAACTTAAAATACTAAACTGTTAGATACTTTAATAGAATCCAGATAAAATTTAAAAAATTAAAAGCATTTAAGTTTTAAATTTGTACCTAGAATCTCTTTCGAAATCTTTCCTATTAGATTCATTTTTAGAAGTCCTTATTTATATCCTTTTTGGGTAAAAACCTCCTTAAATCCCTATAGAGCTTTATGATTCGAAAAAAAATCTGCTCTTTTATGTTTCGCCAATTATTGCTTTTCTTATAATTTTCTATATTCATGTGGATAATAAACCTGAAACTTTAGATGACTTGGTGATTAGGTCAGGGTTAAAATCTCTATATAAAAGTGTTAAAATTAGTGATGATTAAAATAATATGGTTAATTTGTAAAAAAAAGAAATGAAAAAGATAAATAAAAAAGTTTAAAATTTTAGTGAAGAATTTGAAGATGAAGGCAATTGTTAAGATATTTCTACTAATTATTCTTAATGTAAAAATTAAAATAATTAATTAATAAATTAGGGACAGGAGAATTTATTTAACTATGGAGATTTTAATATTTGAATTTTTTTTTTTTTTAATAAATATGAGCATGTGTAATAAAATAAATTAATATTTTTTTTTGATGTTGTTATTTTTTTTAAAAAAAAATATATTAAAAAGTTAAAGATTTTTTATGAATTTTACAATTTTATTATTGATTTTTGTTTATAAATTAGATATTTATTCTTTTTTTTAATTAATATATATATTTTTATTTTTATTTTTAAAAAAAAATATTAATATTAATTTTTATTTTTATAATTTTATTATTTAAAAAAAAATAAAAAATTAAAGTATAATTTTATTTAAAATAAATAAATATTTTATAATATTAAAAAATATCTTATTAAATATATATATTTATAATTATTTTTTATTATTATATATAAAATAGCTTTAATTATAAATTTTTATTTAAATTAAAAAAAAAAAATATATTCTAAAAAAAAAAAAATCAATATATATATATATATATTTTTTTTTTATTTTTTTTTAAATAATACCTTAAAAAACAAGAATTAAAACATCATTTCTTTCTTTTATTAGGTTTTTTATTTTTATTACTACTAACCTATTAATGAGAAGTAGTATTTCCAGCATTAAAAGTAGCTTTGGTAGCAAGCATATCTACAGCCGCTGAACCTTATGTTTTTCCTCCCATTTATCCTTTTTTTCTTTTAAAATCTTTTCTTTCATATTTCGGAAGCCATCTTTCTGGATCTGGTTAATTTACTGGAGGATTTTTCGGGTCGTAATTTTTTGGAAATCTGATTCTTTTTTTTTTCTTTTTTTGAATTTTTTTCGCTATATTAGTAGTAGATCCACTCTTAGTTTAGATTTTAGAAAGAGCTAATTCGCTTTCTAATTTTGTCAATTCATTATAGTCATTTATTAAGTCAAATTCTATGCTTTCTAATAGTTTTTCCGCTTTCTCTAAGTTTCCGTTGTTCGCGTACAGTTTAGCCAGTTTCTATTAAAAAACTCTTTCTTTCGAAAATTTAGAGATTAATTTCTCAAACATTTCAATAGCTAATATGGGGTTACTTTTCGCATAAAAATCAGCTAAAAAGCTCAATATTTGCGGGTTTTTAGTATTCTATCCGATCTTCTACAATACTTATTCATTATGTTGTTCATTCTGTTTATTTTTAATCAATTAAGAGAACATAAAACATATTAAGACTTCATTTTCGTACACTGAGGGGTTGTTTTCAAATAAAGAATTAAATAAAGTGATAATTTTGTCCTATTAGTTCATTTATTTAGCCATTTCGGCTAATAAAAGAAATATATGGATTCTTTATTTTAAACTGGCTTTTTAATTATTAAGGATTTCCTTAAAAATAGTATTTAGGAAATTTTCTAGAAGCTCATCTTTTTTACTTTTTAATAAAATGCAAGATTTAACAACTAAAAACCTGAATTCTTAAAAGAGTAAATTCTGTGGATATTTTTTTTCAATTTCTTATAAAAGATTAAGTCCTTCATTATATTTTCCTTTCTATATATATAAAATAAGTTTATTTAATTTAAAAAGGAAAATCTATTCACTAGTCTATTTATATTTATTAGAAATACAGTCTTCTAATAATCTCAAAGACTCAGAAAAATGGTCACTTTTACTCAAAGATTTAAAAAAAACAATATTATTATTTAATACTGCCTTTAAATTTTTATCTTAAGTATTTATTTTTTAAAAAGCTTCATATTATTTTATCTTTTTTTCAAGTTCTTCACCTTAATATACTTTATGATTTAGAAAATCATTATAATCAGATTATAAAACGGATATTATTTCATCTTCTTTATCATTTTCTTTTTATATTATTTATTAAAATCGTCTTTATAATAGTAAAGAATCCTCTGTTTAGTGCAAATTCGCTAATAAAAAAGCATAATTGTATATAAATTCTCGAGTTTATTCTTAGTTTTTGCTATTTTTTATAAAGTCTTAGACTATGCTTTTACTTATTTCTTGAAGGTCTTTATGCTTTTTTTTATTTTTTAAAAAAAAAAAATATTTCATTTTTACTTTTGAAGATACAGAAGCTGCTATTAAATTTACTAAAATATCTTAATAGTCTTATGTTTTTGGGAACTTTTTTAATGTTTATTAATATATTTCTACTGCAGTTTGATATTAACCTAATTTATTATATGATTAGGCCAATAATAGGAAAAATTATATCTAAGATTATTATTATTGACAGAATTTAATACATTCTTCATATTTTTCTTGCTTATATAAACTATAAGCTTACCAATATTAGGATTAGTCATCATTAATAGGCAAATTAGAGAATTCTTGTTGAAATTATTGGAGCTTTTCGGTCTTTAATAAGGCAATTAAGTGACATTTTTTTACTTTTTCATCTTGTTGTTTTGAAAGAATTTATTCAGATAATTTTAATATTATTTCATCGTTATTGTCGTTTATACTTTGTTAGAGCCTTGTATATAGATTTTCTATTTAGTTGTTATTATCGTTCATATAATTTTTTTTATATATATATTTTATTTTATTATTTTAAATATAAATTATTTATCTTTAATTTTTTTTTTTTTTTCTTATCTTTTATATTTTTATTTGATAGATTTTATATACACTTGTTTAAAAAAATAATAATTAAAATAATATTTATATATATATATAAATATTTATTATAGAAAAACATTTTTATTTATTAAATTTAAAATGTTTTTTATTGTTGAAAACAAAAAAAATATTTTTGATGTTTTTGTAAACTTATTTAATATATTTTGAGAAAAAAAAAAAAAAAAATATTATAATTTAAAAAAATGTACTTTAAATTATAATTTATGGAATAATATATATAATATATAAGTATATTCTTTAAAAAAATAATAAAAAAAAAAAAATATAAATAAAAAAAAAAAAGAGGCATAAATATATATATAAATAAAATGTCAAAAGTACACAAAAAACAAAAATTAATATCTAAACAAAAGCCCCAATAATAAAAAAAAGTTTATAATTAAATATCTTAAGAAACTCGAGAAGAAATAATAAACTTATTAACAAACAATTAACTTAATCTAAAACAAGTAAAAAATAAATAAATATTTCAATTATAAAAAAAATAAACAAAAACAATAAAAAATAGATTTCCGAAAAATTCAATATAAAAAAATCAACAATAAAAGCCATTCAAAAAACCTATCTTACAACAGGCCGAAAGGAAAAAAAAACGCAAAGAGATCGTATATAAAATACTATAAGTACAATTTTATTGACTACAATAAATGATATATAGAATCCTTAAGAATCTTCAATTATATCATCTATAGATTTCGAAAAATAAAGGATAAATTTTAAAGAAAAAAAAGAATAAAATCTATAAAACAAAGCCTTTGAAATTGTTTAAAAACATTTATTAAAAATTATTCAAAATCCAAATAATTAAGATAATACTAATATTTCTTAGAACTTATAAACTTAGTTAAAAGAAACTGTTTTTTAAGCACATTAGGTAGCTTTTGATAAATTTATTAAATAAAAAATTACTAAAAAAGATCGAACTAATAGTGCTGAGAAATAAAAAAAAGCCCCAAAAAAAAAAAATTCTTCTAAAAATATTAAAAAATTAAATATTGATACTGATAAAGTTAATTAAAATGCATTAGAAAACCCATAAAAAAATACACTAGAAAACTCATAATAAAATAATATACAAGAAAACCAATAAAAGAATATAAAAGAAAACTTTTAAAAAAATATACAAGAAAACTCTTAAAAAAATATATAAGAAAATTCTTAAAAATATATATTAAAAAACTCTTAAAAATGTATATTAGAAAACTCTTAAAAATGCATATTAGAAAATTCTTAAAATAAATTATAATACTCTTAAAATTACTAAAATTTAAACTTTAATAATGATTAATATTAATTTCCAACCCCTGAACAAAAATACAATAGAAATTAAAATATTATAAATAATCTTAAAAGTCCCTAATCTACTGATTATTTCTCGCCTGAAAATGATTATATAAAAAGCTTGAATTCTCCTTGTTCACCTTTTGTCATCAACAAAAAATATTTCAGAAATAAAATATAGAAATCTATTATTAATACAAATCATTATAATAATTTAGAATGAAAATTAAAATATATGAATTTATTTATATATATATAAAAATAATTTTTAAATCTAATTTATTATTTTAAAAAAATATATATTTTTAATTTAAGATTTTATAAAAAAAATTTTTAAACTAATTTAGTAAAAAAAATTAATTAAAATTAATTATATTTGAAGTAATTTAAATTAATCTTTTAAACCAATTTTTTTTGTTAAAACTTTTTATTAATGAAAATAATTAATTTGTAATAAATTTAATTGTTTAAATTAGTTTTTATAATCATTATAATTTTTGTTTTTTTTAAATTATACAAATATTATTAATTATATATATATAAAGTGTTAATATGATTTAAAATATATTTTCTTTGTAAAAAATTTCAAACCAAATAAAGATATCAATTATAATATTTATTATATAATTTTCTATATATAGAATATTATATTACTCCAATTATATTTAAATATCCTAAAATATTTTTAATTAATTAGATTAAAAACTAATAAAATAACTTATATGTAATAAAATACTAAAAAAAAAAAAATTATTATATTTAATTATAATATTAGCATATAGTGAATATAGAAATTTAAATATTCTCTAATTCATAGACAGTTTAAAATAAATAAAGAATGATATAAATTAATAAAAATCATATATTTTAAATATTATAAGGTTTATTTATGTTTTAAATATAAAAAAATTAATATACACTTATAATCGATTCTAATATATTTTGAATAGTTTTAATAAACTATATGTATAGTTTATCTGATTATCATTATAATTTTTATCATTTATTTATTTAAATATTGCCATTAATCAATTTTTTGTCCTACTTTTTAATCTTATTTATTATTATCCTTTTTAATTTATATTCATATTTTAAAAACTTTTTATATCTTTATTTGTTTATAAGCTTTGATAATGTTATAATCAAGTTAAAACAAACTTAAAAGTCTTTTTAGTAGCTTTTTTTTTATAAATCAGCTTTATTTTAATTAAATAATTTACTAAGCTTAAATTTAATAAAATCTTTTATATTATTTTATGTAAGAAATTAATCGAAATCCTTTTGTTAATATAAAACTTTTTACTTATTAAAAATTTTATTATTTATTTTTACTATTAGATTACATTAATTATTTAATTATATTTGTTAATATGCTTTTCCTTGTGGTTTTTCTGACTATTTTGATGACAAAAAACTGAATAAATCTTTTGATTGTACATCATATTTTCATTTTTTATTGAAATATAACAATATTATAATTAATTTAAGACAGGGAGGGGATTCAAATTATTAATTGCTCTAAGAAAGAAATTTAATTGTATTTAAATCTAGTATATGAATATTTAAAAAAGTAAAAAAAAAATCATAATAATTAAAATTGAAAAATTTAAAATTTATAAATGTACTTTTGTTTAGATGAAAAAATAAAAAACAATAAAAAAAGGGAAGGCAAAACATAAAAATGAAAGATATAATATTTATTTTAATATATTTTTATGAAAAAAAAAATTAAATCGATATATTTATTGAAAAAATATAATTTTACATATTTTATTATAATGATATCACTTTGATTAAAAATAATTATATTTAAATAATTTTTATATAAATTTTTCTATTTAATGTATTTAATATTAAAGAATTTAAATAAAAAAAAATATATATTTAAATTTATAATAAAAATTAGATTTTATATTATAAAATAATATGAATTATGAATAAACTAAATTATAATATAATATAATTTAAAAAAGCAAATAATATCCAAAAAAATAAGATATTATTTGTAAATAAAAAAAAAAAAATCATATAATATCAAAAAATACTATTAAAATTAAAAAAAATTATTAAAAATAAAAAATTAAAAATATGATTAAATAAAATATAAATATAAATATAAATATAAATATAAATATAAATATAAATATATATTTAAATATATATTTATATATATTGATATTAATTTATTAAAAAAAAAAAAAGATTAATTTAGAGATAATAACATTATTTTTTCAATAAAAGAATGATAAAAATAATTTTGTTTTATCAAAAAAAAAAAATATATTTATATAATTATAATTTATTTTTTAAATTTACAATTTAATATATATATATTAAAATACAATTTTTAATATCTTAAAAAAAGTTAATAAAATATATTATAAAAATAAATTAAAAAACATAATATTTTTATTTTTTAAATGCTTGAATAAAAACATCAATATATTTTAGTTTAAAATCTTTAAAAAGGTTAAATTAAATAAATGATTAAAATAATTGATGTTGTTAAATATATAATTAAATAAATATTATTCGAATAAAAAAAATAGATTGAAAAACTTTTATTTTAAATAAATATAAATAATGAAAAGTTATATTATCAAATTAAATAAAAGCGAATCGTCCATTAAATATAAACTCATTAAAATTTAGAAATACTTAAAAAATTATAAAACAAAAAAGATATAATTTTTGATTTAAGTCCTTAATATTATTTTTTTAAGAATGGATTAAAAAATATTATATAAATTTTTATATTTTAATACTTTAGGCTATTTGTTTATGGTTTTTTATTATATGAACCCCAACGCAATCAAATCTTAAAATTTACTTAATTTATAAATTATATCGCTTCTTAAATATAATAAAAAATCGAAATTGAAAAATCTATAGATTATTAATTCTCTGAGTTATTATTTTTTCTTTTAAATATTATTAATTAATAATAAAATTATTTATATTTTTAATATATAATCAAAAGAATTTAATTTAATAGAAGAATTTCTTTCTGTATTTATTAAATAAAATCTAATATTATAAAAAATTGATTAAATCTTAGAAATTTTTAATTAAATAGAAACAATATTTGATTTAAAAATATAAATTTTTTAAATAAAAAAGTAATAAATACAAACAATTAATAGACTAGAAGAAAATGATTAAAAATATAGAACTGATATCATATTTTTAATTACGGAAGAAAATTATATTATTTTATTTGAAAGTAAGCAATTTTATAATTAAATTTAATAAATAATGAAAACCAATTTAAACTAAACAAGATAATATAAGAATATTTAATTATAAGAAAAAATATAAATATAATAAATAAAATTCCTTTAAAAACATATATAACCATAGATTTTTTAATAAATTATTAATAATAAAAGATTTTTTATGTTTTACTCATATTTAGATTGTATTGCGTATCATATCCTACTTGATTAAAAATAAGAAAATTAAGTTTTAAATATTATCATATCTAATTGTTTAGAAAATATGATTTTATTAAAAATGGAAAAATATATATAATAAATAAATTAAAAAAATAAAGATAAATGCATATAAAAATTAAATTATTTAAAAGAGTAGCTTATTTAAGGATAAATTTAAAACGAAAACTTTTTTGATTAAGTTTTTATTAGGCAAATCGTGATTGCTTTTATTATGATTAATCTTTATAATCATGAATATTTTTAAATACTTGAATATGATAAAAAAGCATAATTTACATGTGGAAACGACTTTTAAGTTATTGAAAAATGTATAGAAATTTTAGAGGAATAATTTCTTTTTAATTAGAAAAAACTTTTAATTTAAAGATTGTTTAAAAAATAGAAAAAATAGAATTTTCTTAAATGTTATTTGTTGATAAAAATGAAATTTATTATTTGCCTAAAATTTAATAATTAAAATAATAAAAAGGAACTGAAATAAAGAGTATTTTTATAAAAAATGTAAAAAAAAACATTTTTATAGAAGAGAAAATTTCTTAGATAACTTTTAAAAAATTTAAATAAGATATATTAAAAGATACTTATGTTAAAAATATAAATGAAAATAACTTAGTTTTTATTTTTGAAAATATAATAGATGGACTAATATATGGATTAATATATAATGAGATTAATTTTTTTTAGAAAAATAAATTCTTTCTTAAATAATTAAAATTTAATATTTAATATTAGTTTTGAATTTGAAGATTTTCAAAAAATTCAGGATAAATTCAAAAATAAAATAAATATTATTACAAATGGAGGACTTTCCAAAACAAATTTCTAAAAATTATAAAATGAAGTAGATCAAAACCGAAATGTCTTTTAAATTAAATTTTTAGAAAAATCATTATTTATTAATTATTGAATATTTTGAATTAATTTATTGAAGAAAATTAGATTTTTGATGGGATTTTTATTAAAAATGAAGAAAGTATTCTTAACATAATTTAAGTTTTATCTGATTAAGTCTTTTATAATTAATCTTTAAAGATTTTGAAGCTTAATTAAGATAATAATATGTAAAACTTATTTTATTAAAATCCTAGCAATTAAAGTTAAAATGAAATACCTATATTTATATTAATAGAAGGTGTATTTTATTATATATGTAAAAACTAAGATAGTTAAACAGAAATTTAAGTATATGAAAATTAAAATAATATCTAAAAAAAAAATTATTTATGCGAAAAATGTTTAGGGAATAACATTTCTGTTTATTTTTGTAATTTTAATATTTGTTAATTTTGTTTAACAAATATTATTTAATATTAACTTTGAGAGTATAATTATTTTTCTATTTAATTTTTTTTTTTTTAAATAAAATAAATAAATAAAGATATAAAAAATAATTTATATATATATATATATATAGATTTTTTATTTTTTATATTATTGATAGATGCATAATTTTATATATATTTCTCCTTTTTTTTTTTTTTTTTTTTTTTTTTTTTTTTTTTTTTTTTTGAAAAAAAGGAAAAAAAATCTTTCTTTCCTTTAAAAAAAAAAAAAAGTTTTTTTTTTTTTTTTTTTTTTTAAGTAA
>NW_004087080.1:18324-30986 GCF_000220395.1 Ichthyophthirius multifiliis
TTTTTTTTTTTTTTTTTTTGAAAGAGGCCAAAATTTAAAAAAATTTCCCCCTTTTTTTTTTTTTTTTTTTTTTTTTTTTTTTTTTTTTTTTTGAGATAAAGGAAATAATATCTTACTTTCGATTAAATAAAAAATAAAGTATATATATATATATATATATATAAGTAATAAAAAAAATCTATATATATACATATATTATTATTAATTTAACTAAAAAAAAAAAAAATATAAAATGGAAGAAAATGGAGTTGATTTAGATTAATTGATTAGTTAAGATAAGAAAAATAACTAAAATAATTAAAGAAATAATAATAATAATAACAATAATAGAAGAAATTATATTAGACGGGGCAACAAAAATTAAAATAATTATTAAAATTTTAATTATGATGATTAATTTAATAATAATAAAAATAATAATAATAATGATAATGAAAATAATAACGAAAACAGAATTGTAAGAAAGATATCTCGTCCCATTTCTAAGCCTTCTATTAATTAATAATAATAAAATTAATAAAAGCAAATTGTTATTTAAGTAATCAAATAATAATTAAATTATCTCATTTTTTTTTGTTTTTAGCCTAGAAAAATTGTTTTAAATAAAGGATATGTAGTAAAAATTTAAAATATGCCTTGGATGATAAACACAAACGAATTATTTGTAAAATAAAATATTATTTATTTTTTGTTTAATATAAATATAAAGGAACTTGCTTCTGAAAAAAATAATATATAAATTGAAAAAATTACAACTACTTATACAGGAAAAAATAATAATGTATTTGATTTTTTTTTTTTTTTTTTAAATGCAAAAAAAAAAAATATATATAACTTTTTTATATTTTCATTAATAAAATAGAGTATAATGGAAGCTGAAGTTCATTTTTTAAATTTAAAAGATGCCCAAAATTTTATTGACAATTATAACGAAGCCACTTTAGAAGGAAAAGAATTAAAAGTTTTCTTAATTTGATCAAAAAAAAAAAAAAAAAAAAAAAAAAAAAAAAAAAAAAACCCAAACTTTTTTTTCCAAATATAAAAAATTTTACAAAAAAAAAAAATTTTTAAAACCAAAAAAAAAAAAAAAAAAAAAAAAAAAAAACCTTAAAATTTTTTTTAAATTTTAAAATTTTTTTTTTTTTTTTTTTCTTTAATTTTAAAAAAAAAAAAAATTTAAATTTTTCCCCAAAAAATAAAAAAAAAAGGGAAAATTTTAAAAAAGGCCCAATTTTTTTGGAAAAATTTAAAACCAAATAAATTTAATCCTTTTTTTTTTTTTAAAAAAAAAAAAATTTTTTTTTAAACCAAACCAAAAAAGGGGGAAAAAAACCAGAAAAGTTATTTTTAAAAAAAAAAAAAAAAAAAAAAAAAAAAAAAAAAAAACCCCAACATTTTTTTACAAATTTAATAAAATTTACAAAATAAAAAAATTTTTAAAATCAAAAAAAAAAAAAAAAAAAAAAAAAAAATAACTTAGAAATTTTTTTTAAATTTTAATATTTTTTTTATTTTTTTTTTCTTTAATTTTACAACAAAAATAAATTATAAGTTTTCACTAAAAATATAAATAATAATGTAAAATATTATAATAGAGCCAAATTTTATTGTAAAAATTATAATCATATTAAATTTAATCTTTTTTTTTTATTAAAAAAAAAAAAAATTATATATAAAACAAAACAAAAAAAGAGGAAGAAAAACAAGAAAAGTAATATTCGAATAAAAAAATTAAAAAATAAAAAATAAAAAAAAACTAAAAAAAATCCAAAATAAAAATATAAAAAATGGGCCAATTATAATCTGCAATATATAAAAATCTAAACTGGGCATTTGTACCAAATCCAACCGATTAAAAGCATAACAGCTATACACATCCAATATTTTCATGTATACTCTCAATAGTATCCACATTATACTTAAATGTAAAACTATCAAATTACTTAGAAGATAAATATCCTGAAATAAAGTAAAAATTGCCTAAATGGTCCAAAAAAAAAGCCCTTCCATTATTAGTAATGTATTTAATACTAATTTTATCAGTTCGTTTGAAATAAAACGGTCCTCATGTATTTTACGAAATGGCCTGGGCATGTAATCTTGCCTTAATAACAGTAATAAGTGCTTTATTAAGAAACAGTTCATTAACAGTAGGTTCTTGTCTAGTAATAATATCTATTGATTAATGTTTATGGTATGTGGATTTATTAGGCTATTTTTTAACCGGAAAATTTCCTATTGGAGTTTCTTAATATATTACATGGCCTACTACTACTAAATTAAGAATCATTACAAGTACTCATCATATTTGGTTTATTCCATTATTAATTTGTATGCTCAAAAAAAGTAAATAATTAACTCATTAGTCTTATCTTCTTTCCTTTGCTATGACTATTCTTTAGTCTTTATTAGGAAGGGTAATTGCACCGAAATATATAAAAGGAGTTAATGGAAAAGATGATGTCTATATGAATATTTAACTTTCACATGAATTGTGGAAAGATGTCAAATTTAAATTCCTTAAATAGTTCAATAACGCACCGGGTTATATTGGGGTTCCGGTTAGTAATTTGGTCTGGAATTCAGGTAATTATGTATGCTTTTTAATTCTTAAAGGTATATTAAATCTTATTAAAAAATAAAAATACAAAGATGATTGATTTTTACTATATGGACAAAAATTTATGAATTGAAGACTTTTTTTATTTATATATTATTATTTTTTTAATATATATAAAAATATATTTTAAGATTTTTTTTTTAATAATTTGTATATATCTATTTATAAAAATATATATAAATTATGTTCATTTAAAATTACATTTATATATAAAATTTAAATACATGGAAAATATACTAATTTTAAGTAATAAAATATTTTTAATAAATATTTTAATTAAAATTAAGATATTTTTTATTTTCTAAAATTTATTTTTACGATAATTTCAAATAATTTTAGATAAAAATAAATATTATTTAAGAAAAAAAAAAAAAAAAACAAAACAAAAAAGAAATTAAAATGGGAGATGTTAACAAATAAAGATTATATGAATTATATAAAAAATAAAATAAAAATTATATATATATAGAATATAAATACATTTTTACATGATTTGGGGACAAAACTTTAAAGTTTAGCAAATTTTGTAATCGATTATTGTAATATATATATATAAGTCCTATATTTTAATTAAAATAAAAGCTAAAAATGCAAGCAAAAGTCAAAGACAAAAAAAAAAGAAAGAAGCTGTTGACCCAAACAAACCTAAGAAAAACTTATCATCATATTTTATTTTTCAAAGTAAAAGATAAGTCGAATTAAAATAGTAAAATCCTAAAATGTCAATTATAGAAATTGCAAAATTAATCAGTTAAGAATGGAAATAACTTCCTGATAAAAAGAAAAAAGTTAACAAAAATAAATAAATAGTATATAAATATTTAAGAAAATAAATAAAAGAAATACTTAAAAAAAGCAGAAGAAGCAAAAGAACTATATAAAATAAACATGAAAAATTATGAGGAAAAATAAAAAAATTAATAATTTGAAAACGAAAAAGAAAAGCTAAAAATAGAAGATTAAAAAAACACAAAAAAGGAGTATAAATAAGATTCTAAATAATAAGAAAAAAATGAAAAAGTAAACAAAAATTATTTCAATTTAATTTTTTTTTTTTTTTATAATAAAATAAATAAATAGGCTTAATAGGTTATTGAAGAATCTAAACATAAAAAAAATTCCTCGGATCTAAAAGAAGATGATAAAAAATAATAAAAGCCTTAAAATAATAATAAAGAAAGCAAAAACTAAGTTAAAATTTTCGATAATTCATCTAAATCTGGAAACTCTTCAGATGATTCGGATTCAGACTCTTCTGATTCAGAAGCTGAATAAAAAAAAAAATAACAATAGTCATAATAATTAGGAAAGAAAAAGATTAAAAAATGAAATAAATTCTCTTAAAATTTTATTAATTTTTTCACAAAAAAATACATTTAATAAAAATAAAACAAAAATATCTATTTAATAAAAATTTTTTCTATATTATTAAAAAAAATAAAAAATTAAAATATAAAATTATTTTTATAAACTAAAAAAAAAAAAAAAAATTATAATATAAAGAAAATCATTATTGTCTATAAGTTGGTTTTTTTCCAAAAATTATATAATCATCATTAGCTTTTTTATATTTTTTATTCTAAAATGGATAACCCATTTTAATTTTGGGTTTATAAATACTAATTTTGGCATCAATTTGCATTAAAGGATTTACATAATTAGTTTAGTTTTTAATAGGCGGTAAAAATTATCCTTTATTTTTATTGAATTCAATATCCTCATCAGTACCTGAATTATTATATGCACCTTCTATTTTTAAATTAACATTTAAAAATTATTATTATTATTATTATTATTATTATTATTATTATTATTATTATTATTAATAGTATTATAATTAGTATTATTATTATTAATATATTTTTTTAGTTGAAGGTATTTTTTTATGATAAGGATTTATAGCTTTTTTAATTGAAAGTACTGGATAAAAAACATTTTCAGGACCATCTTTTTAAATATTTTAATTACCATTCTATTACTTAATTGTTTAATTAAGTGTATTCATATTTTACTAATTTACATTTTTCAAAAGACTGTGATTTTTAATTAGCCCTGTAATCTCTTAATTAGAACTTTCCAACTTCGAATTAGAATTAGTATTTCCATAAATAAGTTTAGAAGAAGTAGTTTACAATAGACCTTAATTTTCTTAATTAATTTAATATAGATCTTTAAAATAAAGATGTTTCAAAGCTTCCTCAGCTGTAATTCTATCCTTAGGATCATAAGTAAGTAATTTTTATATTAAATCAATACAATCTTTAGGCATATTTGGCGCCAATTTTTCTATCCCGGTGCCTTTCTTATATGGAAAATTAAACTTCATATGAGAAGCTTTGCTTTAAAATTCTTACAATATTTCCGCATTAGGTGTTCCCAATATATTATGTATTTTATGAACTTAATCCAGTTCATCATTTCCAGGAAATAAAGGGAATAAACTCATAATTTCAAACATTACACATCCAACTCCCCATAAATCCATTTTACTTGAATAATAGCCGTCTGTAAGTAAACATTCAGGTGCTCTATACCATCTTGTACTAATGTATTCTGTATATGGATGTTCTGAATATATTCCTTTACAAGATCCGAAATCTGCCAATTTTATATGATCATTTAATAATAAGATATTTTCAGGTTTTATATCTCTATGGAAAATTCCTTTTTTGTGCATATGATCGATTGCAGTTAATAATTAAAACATGTAAAATTTCGCCTTTTTTTTGTTATATATATATTATTATTATTATTATTATTTTTAAAAAACAAAAAGACAAAAAAAATCATACTTTTTAGTAATTTAAATATTATTTTCGACCTCTTATAGCCTCATATAAGTTTTAATCCATTAATTCGAATACTAAGGCTAGACGACCAGTAGGTTCATCGTATAAAACTTCGATTAATTTAATTATATTTTGGTGAGGAGAAAGTTTTTTTAATGCTTGGATTTCTTTAAGCTTTTA
This sequence comes from Ichthyophthirius multifiliis, assembly GCF_000220395.1. Classification (NCBI taxonomy): domain Eukaryota; phylum Ciliophora; class Oligohymenophorea; order Hymenostomatida; genus Ichthyophthirius; species Ichthyophthirius multifiliis. The sequence goes on from NW_004087080.1 coordinate 23,914, forward strand.
AACTTGTTCGAGGGAATTAAAATGGTTTTTCATGCATTTTATTGCTACAAAATTGCCTGTTTTTAAAGATTAGGCTTTTAATACTTCTGAAAAAGTGCCTTCTCCTTTTTTTGAGATAAGTTTATATTAATTCATTTTTGGTTTTTGTTTTTTATAAAATATTTAATAAATTTAAAACTTTTATTTATTTTTTTGAATATATGTTTTTTTTTTTTTTTTTCCTATGTTTTCTTAAATTTTTAAATTTATATTAAACAACTGCAATTATATTTAAAAAAATGATAAATAAATGTGTTTGTTTTTTAAGAAAAAAAATATAAAAAAAATGATTTTTTTTTAAAAAAATAAAAAAAATTAATATATATGATGTATAATATATATGAGAAATTTAAAAATAAATATTTAAATAATTCTTATATATATAATCATTTGTTTTTATTTGTATATTCGAACATTTCAACTAAACCTAAAAGAAAAAAGTTAGATATATATAATAATTAAATAAAACCAAAAAAATTACCTTTATAAAATATATCTATATTATAATCAATAATATATGGTCTTTGATAATTCTCTTATTTAATAATACATATTAAAGCGAGATGGTCTTTAAATGATTTCATTAATAAAACATTACTATCAGATAATTTTATTTGTAAACATCCTTCCGAACTTTCAATAGTATTATTTTCCTTAGGATCATAAATGCAGGAAATATCCAAATAAACATCAATCATTTCATAACATAATTAATAAGTATTTTAATCAAAAGGTCCACTATCAGTAGCTATATAAAGTTTATTAACTTAATCAAATAAGAATGCTTTTTCCATTTTAGATTTCTTTTGTTTTTATTTATTTTTAAATAAATATTTCATATATTTTTTACACTAGTAAGATTTGTCAATAATTATGTTATATATGTAAATTAGGGAATTATTTTATGAATTACTTTACTAAAAGCTTCTGATAGAGATTAATCATGATAACTATATTTGTATATTAAATTATTTTTATAAAAAAAATATAGATAAATAAAATTTAAAATAAAAATGATATTGTACTTTGTCAAATAACATTCAATAGGAGGCTTTTCTTTATAATTTTCGAAAACTTTATTTAGCTAAGTTTTAACAGTTTGCATAATTTCTATAGTAATTTAATTTAATTAAATTAATATATATTTTATTTACATTATTTTTAATCTTATCTTACGAATCCATCATTATCAATTTTATGGATGAAGTAATGGTAATTGCAATTTTTATTTATTTAATCTTAAATTTGGAAAAAGTTATCAAAATAAATAATTGCATCATCAAATTATTCTTACTAATATTATAAAAAAATAGTAAATATATATATAAAAATATATATATATATATATATTAATATATATATATTAATTTATATATATATTAGTATATATTTATCCAATTTTAACTTATCCATCTATAACATAAACAATAGATTTGCAATTTTTTAATATTTCTAATTCTTATTCTATAGCTTGTTTTATATTAAATCCTCCATAAAAATCATAAATGTTTATTTAATTAGATGCTATCTTCATTTCGGATTTTTCTATTTTTAATGTTTATTCATATTATTATGCTGATTAATTAGGTTAACATTTAGTTGTTAATGTTTTTATTATGCTTGTTTTTCCTGATCTATTTTAAAAAAAATTATAATTTTTTAATAATATTTTAATCTTTATTTATTTTACTTATTTAATCCTATAAAACAAATATCCATTTTTTTTGTATATATATGAATAAAATATTAATTAAATTTAATTTTATATATTAAAAAAAAATAGTAAATTCATATAATTTTTAATTAAAAAAATATTAATATTTTTAAAAAAAAATATGTAAATATTTTTAATTCAAATAAATAATAAAATAATTGTAAATTTAAAATTTTACACATATTTATTTAAACTAATAAAATAAATAAAATAATAAATTATATAATATATTATAAAAATAAATATTAAATGAATAAATAAATATATTTTATTATGTATTTTAGATTAAATAAAATATAAATAAAAAAGTCATTTTAAATAAGTTTAAATATAAAAAAAAATTTAAAAATCTATAAATATATATATGGTTATTATTTATATAGATATATAAATATACATATATATATTTTATTTAAAAAGACTTTTTATTAATAAAAATTACAAAAATTTATATATAATCATATAGTTTATTATAATTTTTATACTTTATTTAATAAATTTCATTTTTTCAATTTTAAGTATTACTAATATAAATTATTTTAGTTTTCCCACTTTTTTAAAAAATACTATAATTATTTCCCTTAAATTTTAATTCCTTTATCATCTTATATAGGAATTCCTTTTTCATTAAATAAATAATTTTTAAATTTCGGTTCTTTTTAAAACATTTCTATTGGATTTAAACTCATTTATTAAATCTTCTCCTTTTCTTTTTCTAAAGTAATCTATTTTTATTGAATAATTTTAGCCATTTTCTCTTCCTTTTCTTTCAAAAGTACATCTCTACTAGTAAATTTCATTAAGCTTTTTTCTCCCTTTTTCCCATCATCGATTTTGACTCCAAACTAAACTAATTATTCATCCCTAATAAAATCACAAAGTTTTAAAATATCCCCAAACTATTAAACTATAGCTGCTTATTTAATATCCTAAACGAACTAAACCGCAACCTAATAAACATCTTATTTCTATTAAATAATTTAAAGTAACTTTTCTTCAATATTCTCACTTTCCTTTATAATTTCTGGGAAGTTTTAGCCTTATTATAGTCTTATATAGTCTACTAAAATCCTTAATAATATCAACGACTTAAATAAATTTATCATCATTGTATGCATTTTATTATTACTAGAAATAAAAAATACCAAAACATTCTAAAATAAAGCTCACATATTTATAAATAGACTCTAACAAAGGAATATTATAAGGTTTTTATTTTAAATAAATATTCACTTCTTGAATTAAATCTTCAATTTCTTTTAAAACTTTAGGTATATTGAAATTATTTTAAAGGAAAAAATGCACATTTTTTTTGCATTTTTCAAATTCATTTTTTATTTCATTTTCCTTTTCAAAAAATTTAAACTAGCAAAATTCTTCTTCTTTTTAACAAATTATACATTATAAATTACTTAAAAACTCCCAGTATTTCTTGTCTTTATATTAAGCTTCTTATATCTATTTCTCATTATAATCCATTAATTAATCATATTGAGATTTCAAAAACATTAACCTTATAACTCTTCCTTCGTATTTTTCTAATAAATTTTATATAGAAATAAAGTTCTTTAAGCTTTTTGACATCTTTAAACCCTCAATATTTAAATGTCCGGTATGTAAAAAATAGTTCACCCATTAATTACAGACTTAACAATTAAAAAAGGCTTCACTTTATGCAATTTCATTATCATGATGTGGGAATTTAAGGTCTTATCCGCCCATATGGATATCTATTTTATCCCCAAAAAAATTACTGGCCATTGAAGAGCATTCAATATGCCATCCTGGACGGCCTTATCCCCAGGGGCTATCCCATTTAGGCTCGTTTTCTTTACTTTTTTTCCTAAATATATTTAAAAAAAAAAAAAAAAATATAATAATTTTTAAATAAAATTAAAACCATAAAACAAAATCTTTAGATGATTTTTTATCCTGATTATTATCGTCATCAATTTATTCTTAATTTTAAGAATTAGAATTTAATTTAGCATATATATGATTTGGTGAATTGTGGAATTTCTCAACATTAAAATAAACTGAATTATTAGATGAATAAGCATATCCATTTTAAATAATTTTTTATATAAATTAAATAATTTCAGGAACATATTCACTTACTCTAGCAATAATATCTGGCTATATATAAAATAAAATTATATATATATATATATATATATATATATATATTTATATATATTTATATATATATAGTCTTTTACTTTTTAAATATTTAAACCTTTCATGTCTTTCCAAAATTGGTTTTCCCATTTTCTCGCAAAATCTGTGAATTCTTAATTTTGCTCTATTGATCTTTTTATTATTTTATCATCTATATCTGTTATGTTTTGGCAAAAAGTTAAGTTGTAATTGAAATAATTTGTTAGTATTCTTCTTATTGTGTCGACATGGATAAAGTTTTTCGCATGTCCTAAATGGGAATAATCATAAACCTTTTTTTTATTATTATTTTTTAAGAATTTATTATATTTCTTCATTTTTACTGTAGGTCCGCAATTATAAAATTTAACTTTTCTACCTTCTTATGGAATAAATGGAACCTAAATTTATAAAATTAATGCTTTTGTTTTAATATTTTTTTTTTTTTTTTGTATAAATATATTATTATTTTTTTTAAATACAAATTCATCAGGATATAAATTATTTCTAACTTTTAAACCTGTTATATAGGTTTCTTAGTTTATTTTTGGTTATTGCCATATTATTTTATTATTTTTTAAGCTTTTATGTATTATTGGACTATTATAAATAGCATTATTTTAATAATAAAAATATGTTAATTTTTCTAAAATATTACTTGTTATCCCTAATGTTATTTGTAAAGTTAAATTTAACTTTTTTTTTTTTTTTTTTTTTAGATAAAAGTTTAAAATATTTTTTTAACAAATATTATAAAATTACGTAATAGTGTTCTTTTATTCCTAATAATATTTAAATGTTCTAGTATTTTCATATTGTTATTAAATAAAAAAATAAGTAGAAAATAATAAAAACTATATAATAATTTAAACTAAATAAATATATATTTTTAATTTAAAATATTTTTTTTATTTTTTTCAGAAATAAAGTAAAATAAAATTTATCATTTTTCTTATAGATAAATTACTAAATTTATATATAAAAAAACATATATTTATTATCCATAATTAAAATTCATTTTTAAAATAAAAAAATAAATAAACAAATATACAACATATTAAAATAAATTTACTATTACTCTAAAAAGAAAAATATAAAGAACCCATATTAAAATTTAATTAATATAAACAAAATATTCAGTTTTTTTATATAATCGTTATTTAAATACAAAAAAAACTAAAACAAAAAAACAAAAAAAAAGATATTAAAAAAAATATTATTCTTATTTTTTCTAATAAAAAAAAATAAAACAAAAATGTTCAAATACACCAAATTCAAAAATAGTCTCTTAATAAGCCCAACAATATATAAATTCAGTAGAAACAATGAAAAAAAAGTCTCCGATATGTCTAAATTATTAATGATATTAAAGCCCGAATACAAAACCCTCATACTAGCTGGAATAGTGTCCGGAACATCTAGTGCCATATATCTTTTATATCCTTAAATAATACCCTAATTTTCCATGTTATATTCCCAAAAATACTCAAAAATAAGTGACCAATAATAAGATGAAAATTCATAAAAATAATAAAATAATGAAAATAATTAAACATTAAAAATATATAGAAATTTTTTACTATAATGGGGCAGTATATGTGTTTTGTCTGGAATAATGAATTATTCTAGAAGATATTTAAACGGAGATATAGGCAATAGAATCCAAATAAGAATGAGGCGTTAATTATTTAACGAAATAATGATAAAAGATGTCTCATATTTCCAATCTAAATAAAATAACACTGCAAAAACAGTCCATAAATTAAGTAATGACATATCCGCAATTGGTTAATCACTCACATTCGACCTTTTTATGATTTTTAGAGGTTTTTTATTCGTCGTAGGTGGCACATCTGCTTTAATATGCAAAGCTCCAGTCCTTATTTTACCTTCAATAGTAGTAATGTTCGGCCTGAGTGCTTCCTCGAAGATAATAGGCAACTACTAACGCAAAAGCAAGGTAGAAGAAACACATGCATTAACCAAAACAAGTGAAATAGCTTAAGAATCTTTCTCTAATATCCGCCTTGTTAAAATATGCAATACAGAGCTTGAAGAAAATCTTAAATACTAAAACTCTATTTAGAACTTTTATATTAAATCAAGACTAGTATCTTATTATACGGCTATAAATTTTGGTTTTTTGGAAGGTTTTGGTCTTTTTTCTTTAATATCAATTCTTACATATGGAAGTTTTTTAATATCTTGTGGAGTATCTTCCCCTGAATTACTAAGTTCTAGTCTATATGTATTTTATGTAGGAATGGGTTTCCGTGCAATAGTAAGTGCATATACAGAATTAAAAAAAACTTCCGGTTTATATTAAGGTATAGTAGATGTAATAGGAGTTGATATTGCCAATATAGAAGATTATTAAACATCTAAATTAATATAGGATATCAATTTATTTAAAAATAAAATAAAAATCGAATAAAATCAGCACTAAAATACTCCACCTTCTATAGAAATAAAAAACCTGACTTTTAAATATCAAGAATTCGGCCAAGAAAGGACTCTTTTGGAAAATTTTAATCTAAATATTGAAAGTGGAAGCGTAGTGGCACTTGTTGGACCTTCCGGTTGTGGAAAAACTACAGTTTTGAATTTATTGACTAAACTTTATTAGTAATAAGGTGGTAATATACTTATTAATGGGGAAAATCTTAATGATAAAAACTAAGAGTGGATATAGTAAAATATATCATATGTAACTTAAGATCCAATGATTTTTTAAGATAGTGTACTTTATAATATTCTTTATGGAAATTAAGGGTTTGATACTTCATTTGAGAAAGTTGTAGAAGCAGCAAAAATGGCTAATGCGCATGATTTTATTATGTAATTACCTTAATAATATAATACTATATTAGGTGAAAGAGGAGGAGATTTATCAGGTGGAATGAAATAAAGAATAATTCTAGCTCGAGCAATATTAAAAGATCCTAAAATATTTATTTTAGATGAAGGAACAGCAAATTTAGACTCTGAGAGTGAAAAAAATATAATTTAGGATTTGAAGAATTTATCTAAAAATAGAACTTGTATAATTGTTACACATAAAATTGAAAATTTTAAGGGATTTGTTAACAAAATAGTAGATATGAAATGAAATATATACATAATATATATATATAAATATATATAAATATATTTGTAGATTATA
>NW_004087078.1:0-1121 GCF_000220395.1 Ichthyophthirius multifiliis
TTATATTTAGTTTTAGACTCTTCAACTATTAAAGTTTTAAGCTATTCATATACAGGGTCTATATTTTCGGAAATAAGGATTTCTATCATAGATTCGATTGCAATTAAGGAAATAAACGGGTTTTATAATGTAATTGATTAAGAGATAGACTTAAACCACAAAGGAAGTTCGGAAAATTACTTATTTTAATCAAGAAGATATTTTTACATTTTTATTAAATTCTAAGAAGCTAGTTTATAAATGGAATTAAGCTTAATCTTATGTATATTAAGGGTCAAATTCTGGTAAAAAATAGCATATTTTTATATACACTCATCCAGTTTTAAAGATGTTACCATTTATTAGTTGCTTTATTCCTTAAAAGGGGCTACTTTGTCGTATTTTTCGAGTTTTAGGAGTAATTTATTAATTACTTTTAGGCCTTATTCCAATAATATGGACTATAAGTGTATATTCTCTTACTTTAAAAGAGACAGGGACTCAAAGAGACCAGATAGAGTCTCTCGAATGCAAAAATTAGCGACTGAAGATTCGAAAAATTCGCCTTGGAGTAGATTTTAGAATGTAAAATCAATTAAATTAATTATTTCTAGGCATTCTTGGTCATTATTATGTATTATTTAATAAACTGATTCTTCAGAAAGACTACGGAGTAAAATATTGAATTAACCAGAAATGTTTTCCATGAATCTTTATCCACTTTTTAGTACTTCGGAATTAAAAGAGTAGTTTTTGGAGGAAAAAGTTTATACATATTTTACTATAGAGGAAGATAGTTTAGATAGGGTTTATTCTATAAGATTATCGTGTTCCATATAAAAATTTTGCATTATTTTTAAAGGGATTATCGCAGTCTGCTTTTCTTTGGGTTCGTTTTTAAATATCTTCTTAAAAGCCTATACTATTAATTCAATTACAAACTCATTTTCATCGTTTATGATGTGTTTATTGTCTAAATCTGGCTTACCGAGAAGCCAGACATTTATTCGACGGATTACTGATAGATCTTTTTTTAAAAATAAGTATAGAATACCCTCTACTAGGACTAGTTAGTCGTTATTTGATAGTATTTCATGGTTTAAACGCAAATTTTGATATAGAAAGTCTAGTATATTTCTTCT
>NW_004087078.1:1993-48643 GCF_000220395.1 Ichthyophthirius multifiliis
ATTATTAAGTTTAAAGAATTTATTTACTTTTATCCATTTCAATGGAAATTTTGTATATTTATTTTAATTAATTTTTTCTTTTAATATTTTTATTTATATTATAAATATATATTTAATAATATTTATAAATTTTTCATTATAAATATTAAAATATATTTAAATATATATAATATATATATATATATATATATATATATATATTTTAAATATTTATTATATTTTTTTTTTTTTTAATTAGATTTATTTTTTAAATATTTAATTTGCTTAGTATTTAAAAATATTTTTTTTTTAAATTTATATATATTTTTTTTTATATTTATATTTTATATATATTATTAAATAAAAAATTAAATTAATTTAATCTTAAAAAAAATGTAGTATTATTAATATATATTTTATTTAATAATATAATTTTAATATATTATATATTATATATTATAATTATATTTAAATAAGAATTAACTGTATATGATTTTAAAGATACATAAAATAAAAATATATATATTGATATTAAGTATTTTTATAAATTTATATTTAAAATATTTAATATATTTAATTATTAACATCAATATTTTTTTATTTTATTTTTTAAAAAAAAAATATTAATAAAATAATAAAAAAATTTTTAATTTTATATTCAATTTTATAAATTTTCTTAAATTATATTATTTATATAATAAATAATTATATATATATTTATATATATATATATATATATTTAATAAATAAATTATTTTTAATATATAAATATTTTTTATTTTTTTTAAATAAGAATTCACATAATGTTTCTTGATTATATTCAAATATATTTAATTTTATATAATAATTTTTGGATCATATATTTTATATATTATAATTAAATTACAAATTTTACAAAACTTATCTATAATATTAGATTTATAATAATCAAGATAATAAAAGAATCTAATATTAAATTAATATAATTAAACAAAAAAATAACAAATTTAATATTTTAAATATACTATTAATAATAAGTATAATTAATAAAAAAATATATATAAAGAATTATATTAATAAATATAAATTGAAATTTGATTTAATATTTATATTAATATTATTAAATTTTTATACTTATTATAATAATAATTATTTTTTAAGTTTTATTATAAAAAATTAAATTAAAATTTAATTAATTTTGTCTTTTATATATATAATGATTTAATAAAAAATTTAACTAATTTGTTTTCATTTAAATATTAATTTTTTGTTAATATAAAAAAAATATTAATTTTTCATTTTCTCGGTTTAAACATAGGATTTTATGAATCTTAAGATATAGGAGCCTAATTATTATTGAAAACTTATTATTAATTTGCTTAAAAGAATCCATTTCCAGCTTTTTTTACTATTTATTCTAAAGGATTATTATTATTATTTTAACTACCGAATCCAAAATTAACTGAACTAACATCACTTTTAAATGGTAATTAAGCATTTCCTATACTTTTATTTGTAGTTCCGAATCCATGTTATCCGAAATTATGTTATCCGAAACCATGTTATCCAAATCCACTGTTTCCGTATTAAGCTTGTTAATTTAAATAAGTTTATTATTATAAATTATTAGCAACATTTTATTATTAATTAAATGCAACAGGTTATATTTAAAATGCTTATAAGTTTTAATTATTTATATTTTATATACCTTTATTTTAATTTTAAAAATTAAACAAATTATTAGTATTATTTGATACTAAACCAAACATATTATTATTATTATTAATAAAATTATTATTATTACTATTATTATTATTAATATTATTATTAATTAAATTATTATTTAAATTATTATTTAAGTTATTATTTAAATTATTATTATCGTTAATTTTGTTAGATTATATATTAAATGTTATATTACTTAATTTTTATTATCCTTATTAATTTTAAAACCCAAGTTATTAAAATCCTTATAATTATTATTATTATTATAAATTTTTATTAGGTACTTATTATTAAATTTCATTTTTTTATTATATTTAATTATTTTATATTTATTATTATTATTATTATTATTATTATTATTATTATTATTATTATTATTATTATTACGTTTATAATAAAGGCTTTAACAATTATTATTAATTATTATTTTCTGTTATTTACTTTTATTAGTTTTACATCTAAAGAGATTACTATTGTTATGATTAATTTTTTTAATCTTACTATTGGAATATACTTTCTGTTTTTAAAAATGCTTATTATTTTTCATTTTACACACTATTTATTTCTTGTTCTGTTTTTCTTTATTCAAATCTTATTATTGTTATATATTAACAAAATTAAATAATTGTATGTTTTCTTGATTTTTGTATTATTATAAATTTCCAAATAATTAATTTTAAGGTTAAATATTTTCTTCTTTTTATTTTTATTTTTTTTAATTTTATTAAGGAGCGAATAACGAGTCTTAAACTTGCTTGTTTTCTTCTTTTTTTTACCCTATATTAATTAGTTGTTTATTTTTATCATCTTTTTCTTCATTTTCTTTTTTTTTTTCTTCTTTTTTTTCTACTTTTTTTTCTTCTTTTTTTTCGTCTTTTTTTTCTTCTTTTTCTCGTCTTTTTTTTCGTCTTTTTTTTATCCGAAATTAAAATTAAATAATGGTTTGCTTTCTTCATTTTTTTATTATTATTATTAGTTTCCAAATAATAGACCTTAAACTTGATTATTTTCTTCATTTTTTTATTATTATTATTAGTTTCCAAATAATAGACCTTAAACTTGTTTGTTTTCTTCATTTTTTTATTATTATTAATTTCCAAATAATAAACCTTAAACTTGTTTATTTTCTTCTTTTTTAATATATTCATGTTTTAGAGTATTTTAAAATAAAGATGAAGTTTAAGTTTTTTCTAATTTTTCAGTAAATGATTTTTCTTCTTTTTTTTATTCATTTTTTTCTGCTTTTTTTGTTAAACCAAAAAGACCTATTTTATCATCTTATTAGAATAGTTTTGTACTATTTTGATTAGTTTCATCTATTTTTATATTTTTATTTGCAAAAAGACCCTCTATATTTTAATTTTCTTTCTAAAAAAGACCAAGTTCAGGTTTTTCTTGTATTTTTTAATTTTATTCTTATTATTTTTCTACAAAAAGATTAGAAAAAGTTGATATGTTTTCCTCTTTTTTAGTAATATTTTAATCTTTTTAATTAAAAAAGGTATTTATTTCCATATTTCCAAATAGAGATGATACATTTGAATTATCTTATTATTTAATTTGAATATTAAAATGCTATTTTTTATGATTATTATTTTATATATTTAAAGGCGTTTCTATATTTTCTTCATTTGAGAAATTATCAATGGAATTTTTTTAAATAATATTTAAATTTTTATCTTCTTTTTTTATTTTAAAGACTGGAGTACTTATTTATTATTTATCAATTATTATTTATTTTTCTTATTATTCGGACATTTTCTTTTATTCTTATATTTATTATTTTTATTAATAACAAGGTAATAACTATAAAATATTTCTTTCTTTTGAAAGTTTTTCAAACTAAACTGCATTTGATTATGATTTTTAATTTAATACAATGGTTTATTTTTATTCAATTTTTTAATATTTAAGCCATTCGAATACACTTATTCTTTATTTATAGGAAACATATTCATTTAATTATTTATTTTACTATATAATATTGCTATTATTAGGTATAATCAGTTATTAATCTAAATCTAAATTAATAATACCTTTTTTATTATTTTTATTATTAGTTTTTTAGTTAGTTTAAGAATTTATTTATTTTATAATAGAGGAGTTATGAGAAACTATGTAAGAAAGTGCTTTTTTTTAACTCTCTTGTTCTTGTTCTTCTTCGAAATTTAAACTTAGAGTAATTTTCTTTTTTTATATATTATTATTATTGTTGTTTTTTGGTTTTTCTAATAAATTATGTAGCTCTTTTTTCTTGAATTCTAGGAATGTCTACATATTTAAATTTAAAGTTGTAAAATTATAACTTATATTTTGAAAATAGGAAATTAATTATGATAAAAAGTCCATTTTTAGTCTCAAATTTTCTTAATAAACTGACTCTTTATCGTTATTATATACCATAGTGATTTTTTAATTAATAAAAAGAGCTATTTTAGGGTAAAAAGTGTTCATTTATTAAATTTTAGTTTGCATTTTATCTTCTATCATTATATTAAAGAGGCTTTGTAAAGTTTTTTATTTATTTAAAATTTAAATTTCTTCTACATTTTTGGAAGAAATTTATTGGAATGTTTTTTGTACTTTTTAATGAATTTTTTAAAGTATTTATTTTTGTTTTTCATATAGGATTTTTTCTTGCTTTTCTTTTTCTTTTTAATTCTCTTCTTTTTCTTTTTTTAGTATTTCTTCTTTTTCCTTTTCTTCTTTTTGTTTCTTTAATACTTAGATCTTTTCCTAATTTTCTTTTATTAAGCTTTTTATTTCATTCTATTCTATAAAAAGAGGCTTTTCTTGTATTATTATATCATTGTTTTTCTTATTTTTTAGCATATTGGAGAATATAGACTCTTTATTATTTGATACTAATTGCTCTATTTTTTATATATTTGTTTCATTTTTTACCTCGTTTTTAAAAAAACTTAAAGATGACAAATCATTCTGATTCTTTACAATATTAGTTAATAGATTATTTTCTTAATTTTAATTAATTGGTTTAAATAAACCTTAATAGGGTTCTGTCTTTAATTCAGGTTTTTAGAATATAGAACCTTATTAATTTATAGGTTACTAGAGTATATTTCCGAATAAACTAGTAGAGTTTTGAGTTGATGTATTTGTGAAAATTGGTGGTTTTGATTCCGGCTATTATTAGAATCCAAATAAACTAGAATTATTTTTAGTTTATTATTATTAAAATCCAAATAAATTATCTTTGTTCTCTAAAGGTTTTTATTATGTACAGAGATGTCCTATATTTAAAGATGTTTCTGGTTTTTTATCGAATAAACTGCTGGGTTTATTTTCTTATTATTATAAATTATCTTTATTATTTTAAGTCTTTAGTAAAGTATTAAGTATATTATTTTAAGGTTAATAATTTGCGAATAAACCACCACCAGTTTTATTTTATTCTTATTGTTATTAAATATCTTTATTTTCTTAAGGTTTTATTAAAGAAGTAAAAAGGCCGCCTGTATTTGAATTCTATTATTATTAGGTTTATGGTTTTTTTTCAAATAATCCTTCAGTTTATTCCTATTGTTACTAGTTATCTTTATTTTCTTGAGGTTTTTATAAAGGAAGATATGTATTATTTTAAGATTAAATTACTTATTCTTATTATTTTTATAATTATTTGAATAAAGGTTGTTATTAATCATTTTGCTTTTCAAAATAACTAGAAGGAAATAATAGAAATTATTTTTTTTCATTTATAGATTATTATTATGTTTAATTTTATTATATATTAGAGAAAAAACCATCACCTCCTTTGTTTATTAATTAAGTAAGAAGATTTTAACTTTTTATAGTTTATTCTTTTTCCTTTTTTTATGATTCTTCTTATTTTAAAATATATTACTAATTCTTTTCTTATGGTTATAGTATTTTATTTTTATCCATATAATCTTTAGAAAAAAGAGATTACATATTAACACTATTATTATTACAAAATAAATTACCTTATAAAATAATATTCTATTATTATTATTAATTATTGTTATTATAATTTTAAAAAAATAAATTATTCTCTACTTATTAATTTCCTATTAAAAACTAATCGAATACTGTTTAATTTTCAACTTCCTACTTCTTAATTTCATAAAAATAAGATATTTTTAACTTTTCGGGCTCTATTTTTCCTTCTAAACACTCCTAAAACTCTTTATTATTATGTAAATAGCACATTTAACTATAAATTTGTTCACTTTCTTATTCATATTCTTCACAATTTAAACAATCTATTAATAGAAATCTTTAAAAGTCCATTTTTTAATTAAAAACAAATAAAGAAACTGGAAAAGGTGAAATAAATACCCTTTCTTGGACTAAATCAGTATTAAAAATAGGCACTTTTTTATGTAAAAGAGTCCTTTTTTCTTCCTTTAGGAATTAATTGAAAACCAAGCAAATTCCTCCAATTGAAAATTCGTTTGAAAAACCTCCATTTTAAATCGAAGTATTGATTTTCGAAAATTCAAAGACTCTAGAATCTCTCGGCTTTAAAAAATGCAAAATAAAATTAAATTAATTACAAACAACAAACACCTATTCTAATTTTTCTTCCAAAATTAATTTTATCTATATTTATTCACTATTATTAGTATCCATTTTTATCCAATCATTAATTTCTTGTATCATAAACGGTCCCTGTACATCGTTAGAAGTGCCTACATAGTATCTTTTATCATTTTCGAATATAAAAAGATACTATTAAGTCAAAAATTCTTCAAAAAAAACTACTTTTTTGAAACTTTCGTCATTTAACACTTCTACTCTATTTTATTTTTTACTTTCTAAATCTATTATATATAATTCAAATGGATTTTTAAATAAAAATGCTTTTTTTGAGTCTAAAGAGAAATTTCCGTTTGAAAAAACTTCTTTTTCATTATAAAAAGCGACTTAATTTTTCACCGAAAAAACTTGAATTTCTAAACTCAAAAATTTAACCAAAAAAAACAATTTATTTTTCGAAAAAATCACTTCCTATATTTCTTGATTTTCGAACTAAATTTTTTTCAAAACCTCCAATTTTTTGCTCTATATAGTCTTTTTAATATCCCAAAAAACAATTTCAAATGAAAAAATACCCACAATTTTTCCTTAAAAAGCCTGAATTTACAAAATCTTCCCTTTTCTTTCCCCAAAACCAATTTCAATCAAAAATTCCAGTCTTTTTTTGACTATTTCTTCCCTCATTTAGGCTCTAACAGCTGCTTTTTCTTTACTCTATTTAATTTTAGACTAATATAATTGTTCTATTTTTAATTTTTCATTCAAATAATCATCTAGTGATTAAATATTGATTATAATAAGACTATTTTATTCCTATAAACAGATTAAAAAGCATTCAAATTCTGGCAAAAACTCCACAAAATGTACTGATTTATTGTTCTATATTTTCTCACTGGGATTAAAAATCGACCCTTTTTCTAAGCTGATTTACGAAACCAACAAATCCTTAAAAAAAGACGGTTTTATAAATCTAAAATTTTCTTCGTTTTAAATAGGAGTGGCTTAAACAGGTTTTTTTTAAGCAATTTTTTCATATATATTAATGTTTACTTACTTAATATTAAAATAAAAAGCAAAAACCTACTCGAATTCTCCTTTTTAGCTTAAAAAAACTACACTAGAAGGTATTTATTTATATATTTTTTCTTAAAATTCGAATTAAATATCTATTTTTTCCTCTATATATATAAACCCTTTATTAAAATCTTCATTTTATTCAAATAATTAAAACTCCCTATTATCTAAAATGTAAATATTATCCAAATTTAGTTTATATTATTCCATTTTATTAGACAAATTAATCATTGAAAAAACGGATTTATTGCCTTCATCAAACCAAACCCTCATTTAGACGTCTTTTCGGTTTTTTAAACCTTCTAAATTCCAAGAATTTTCATCATCATATATATAATCTTCTTAATATTTCACAGTTTAATCTTCAAAAGATCCTTTTAGAGGCGTTTAATAGAAAAAACCTTCCTAATCTTCATCTAAAGCTGCGAAATACCAACAATTAGGCAAATATTCATATAAAAAGATTATTTTAGTGATTACGTCTTCTATTTCGATTTCTTCGAATTGTATTTCTTTATTTTTTTCAAATATAGAGTCTTTATTTTATTTAAATAAGACAAATTTTTGGTCTCTAGAAGCTGAAATTATTAGGTTATTTAACGAAAAGCATGCAAAATGTGAATCTGAGATTTTTTGTAATTTTTTTTTTTATAAAATATTTATTATTTCAGTTGTCTCGTTTTATAAATTAAGTAATAAAAATTGACTATTTTTATCCAAAAACATATACTTAATTTCAGAATTCAATTTTATTTCATATATAGGGGAATTATACTAGTTTATTTTATATATAAGGAGGTTTTATTAAGATGTAAATATTATTAAAAAGTCTTCTTTTGTCAGGATATAATTTATATCTTAATCTTTAAAAGTTTATAAAGGCGTTTTTTATTTGTTTGTATCTATAAATAAATCTTAGTATGTAGATTAATATAAGGAATCGTTTATTCCGAAAAATATTACAGAGTGCTTTTTATTATAATCGATTTGGTAAAGGGACTTTTAGGTAGTCTTAAATGGAGGATATTATAAAGTAAAATTTATTGGTTTTTGAAATTTTATTTAGTCTTAGTTTGTTTAATCAAAATATGCGAATTTATTTGGTTTGTGGATGAAAGGCCTTTTTTTTTTTTATAATTATTATGAATTTTCTTCTTTTTTTTAATTTTCTTGTTCTGATTTTTTTTACAGATCTTCTTTCAATTTTTAATCATATTCTTCTTTACTTTCTTATTATTTTAATACTTAAACTTATTATTATTACTATGTTTATTCTAATTATTATATTTATAATTATTATAATTTTTTATCTTAAATTTATTATTAAGCATAAATTTACTATAATTATAATTATTTATTATTATTATTATTATTATTATTATTATTATTATTATTATTATTATTACTTATCTTCCTTTTCTTCTTTTACTTCTTATAATTGATTAATTTTCATCAACTCTTTATTTTTTTCGAAAATTCCTTATTCTTTTTAAAATCCTTAACTTATAAAATACCTTTAGACTTCATTTTTAGCATTAAAAGTTATAAAACTTTTCGTAATTTATTAAAAATGTACTTATTCTCCCACCTGCATACTAATAAACTATACATCATCTTCAATTTAAGCTTCTAACAATCCTACTCCTCTATAAACAAAAGGACTATTACAAGCATTTTTTCCAGCATTGCATTAATTATCAATAATTTCTATTGAATTTGTATTAAAAATAAAATTTTAAACTTTTCCTTCTACATTAGAAATAATATTAATACTATTTTTGCTATCTTAAAAGACTTTAAACTATAAAAAATCTCCTGCTTTTTAATATTTCGAAATTTCTTAAACTTCAAACACTTTTCCACTTTAAAACTCCTCTTTTAAATTTCCTTTAAAAGGCAAAAATTAAACCAATGAATCTTCTTCGTTTTCACCAAAATAAACTAAAAAAGCCACCCAAAAATTTTTCTCGAATTCAATTAAATTCTAAATTTTCGAATAGCCTTCCCATTCGAAATTCTCGTATTTTTTTGTCAATATTTACTTATTTTCTCTACTTAGGAATATTATTTCTTGCTTTTCGTTATTGCATATGATTATCTCGCCATCTATATTAAATTATATCGAGTCAGTTTTTTCTTTTATTTCTATAAGTTGCCAGTTTTAGCTTATTATAAATGATATTTTCTATTCGGGATCGTGTATTAAAAATTTTTAGTCATTTTCTATTGGACTCGAGTATATAAAAGGGAATTATTTACCTTTAGGAGGATTTATTACTTTTTTTATTTATAAAGTAGGTTTATTTTTGATAAACTATGCTAAGTTTATAACTAAAACTTAAGTATTTTCTAATGAAATGAGGACTATATTATCTTTTATAATTAAAGAGAGAATTTCAGAATTTTATTCTAATGTATAAGTATATGATTAAGAGAAATTTTTAGCAAAATAAGATTTAATTTTATATTTATAGGCAATTAATAAAATTCCATATTTATTTGAAATTTCAATAAAATTAAGTGCTTTTGTAAGGTTTTTTTTTTTTAATTGTCTTCATCAAATTCATGAATTTGGATTTTTTCATTTAAAAAAATTTGAGTTGAATTTATTATTTTGTTCGCATTTATAAATTCTTTCATTTTACAAAAAAAAAATAAAAATAAAAAAATTTATATTTATATATTTTACTACTTTTTTTTTTTTAGTACAAAAATATATATAAATAATAATATATATATATATTATTTCATTTAAAATTGTATATTTTAATTTAAATATATAGTTAAATTAATAAATATATATATATATTTATATAATTATTATATTAATTAATATATATAAATATTTATTATTTTATTTTTTTATATATATAATTTTATTTTATTTTATTTTCTTTATATTATTTGGAAATTTTTAAATTCTAATTTTTAATTTTGAAAAATATTTAAGTATAAAAATTTTAATGGAGCCTAAATTTATATACATATATTTAAATAATAATTTCTTTTTTTTAATTTATGCTATTAATTTATTTATTTACCAAAATAAACTTTCAAAACCATTACTATTTTTATATATTTTTTAATGTTTATAAATTTATAACATTTTTGTATTAAAATTATGATTAATAAATCGAATTATATTCAATAATATTTTAATATAAATTCATTTTGTTTTCTTATTAAAAATTTCTTAATATATTTAGCTTATTTTATTAATAATATTTGTTTATTTTTTAATAAAAACAATTTAAATGAAAATAAAATTTCTTATTTTTTTAATAGTATATCACTTATTTAATATATTTTATTAAAAACAAATAACTTAACATAATAAAAACATATTTGAATTAAAATATAAAAAAAACTAATTCGTTTTTATTTAAATTAATAAAATTATATATATAATATAATATAATATATAGTATATATAATATATTTATACATTTTTTTATTTTTTTGATATAAATTTATTCAAATACTATCAATATTTTTAAATTAAATGTTTATACACTAACCCTAAATGTCTTTATTATTTATATTACAAACAGCTTAAAGTGCGCTTTAAATATTTTCCATTTCTATAATACATTTTTATTAATTATTTTCATTTTCTAAAAACTAGACTTATTTTACATTTCCATACTAAGAAAACTCTTATATAATATATTATTCATTACATAAATTTTTATTTAAATTATTTACAATTAAAAACTAACTAATACAATTATCAAAATATGTTTTTCTTTAATTAAAGAAAAAGATATTATCTTAAAAAAAGTCATTTTATAGAGTATTAAAAAAAGATAAAAACACCCTCACTTTATTTACATTTATTTATCTTTTATCGAATAAACTAATAATAAACTTTGCCTTTTCTTCATTTTAGAATTCTACGAAAAAAAACTCATTATAAAATTCTTCTATTAAGATACATTCAATATTTCCAAAACAAGAAAAAAGATTAAAAATATTTTGAACTGAAAAATTCTAAAAGCCGCTTAAAAAAACCACTTTAGAATTATTATAAAAGCTATTATTTTCCAAATAAACCTATTCTATAGGTATTTTAAATATATTAAAAATTTAAAATGCACAACTACATTCCCAAACTTAGATTTTATTCGGGAAAAAAACTTTAAAAAGTAAAAAATATTTATATACTTAATATTTTTCTCATTTAATTCTTCAAAGGCTCTTTTCAAATTTATTGAAAATTCCATTTCTACACAGACATTAATAGTTTATTTCTTTCTTTCATAAATAAAAATTTTCTCTACCTCCCCATATTAACTAAAAATATCGAAAAAAAATTCCTATTCATTAATTTGCAAAAAGCCGTTCTCGCAAAATACTTCTACTAAAAGTAACTTATTCTAATTTATTTATTGAAATTTCTCGTTTATTTCGAACAAATCTTTCTAACTTTATTATAATTGGATTCCACTTAATTAAATTAAAGCTTAATTTGTATATTTTTTAATTTATAAATATGGAATATTCCATGAAGTAGATGAAAAAGAGGATTTAAATGCAGATTTATTGGTAGTAATTATTTAATTTGTATTATTTTATAATATTAAGCTTTCGTTAATTTTACATAAGGAATTCAAATTTTAATATGAATTAGTATTTGTATTTGTATTTAAGTTTAATAATTAAATTTAATTTTATTAAGATTTTTCGAGAAATAAAGATTTACTTTAATTAGCTAATTTACTTGTTTTTATTTAGTTTTATTTTTCTTATTTTTTTTTTCTTCTTATGTTTATTAATATTCACTTATGGCTTTTTTTCTTAATTTTTTTTGGGGTTCGTTTTACATTTTTTTTTTTTTTTTTTCCGCTTTTTATGAATTATTAAAATATAATTTTTATTACTTATATTTATGATTTAGGTTTATTATTATAATTTACCTTGATTATTTTATTAGTTTAATAGGTATATTAACTTTACTATTTTAAATGATCAAAATTATTATAAAATATAAAAAAAAAAATATAAAATTAATTATATTATAAATTTGATTTTATTTATTTTTATATTTATTTAAATTTTTTGCATTATTTAATAAACAAAACATAAAAGTTAATTTTATTTATAACTATCAAACATGTTTAAAATAAAAGGAACTTTAGGCTTATAAAAATAGAAATAAGAATGGTTTTATTTATTTAATTCAATATGATTCATTAATAAATAAAATTAAAATATTAATGTGAAAAAATGTTACAAAACAATAAAAAATATTTATATATAAATAATCATATAATATTTAAATTTATTTTTAAAAATAATTATATATATATATATATATTAAAAAATTAAAAAAATTATGTGTGTATTTAAATTATAGCCATAAAATTATTTCTTTTAAACAAGACTATTTTTTTTATATATTTATTTAAAACTTTAACTATCATTAATTTATATATATATATTATTTATTTTTATAAATTATTTATTTTTATAAATACAATTTTTTTATTGTTAACTTCTTAGTAATTATGGAAATATTAAATAATTTTTATTAATAGGTTCAATTGAAAAAATAAAATAAGAATTTTAAAATTATTATTTTATATATATATTAATAATGAATTATAATTAATTTTCCTAATAAATAACTTTATTCTAGCAATGTTAAATTATATATTTTATTTTATTTTATATTATTTTATTTTATTTTATTTTATTTATTTTTAAATTTTAATAATATCAAATGTAAAACAATAATAAATTAAAAATATTAATTTTCTTTACAAAAACAATTATTAATTGATTATAAATCAGATATAAAAAAATACCTTATAATAAATAATATATATAGATTTCAAATATTTAATTTATAAAAAAATAAAAAAAAAGAATATCAATATTAAAAAATATGTAAAAAAAAATTCCAACGGTATTAAATATTATAAATATATAATAATATATATAATTATATATATATAAAGTTATATTGTTAATATTTTAATACAAAAAATTATTTATAAAAAAAATATAATTAAAAAAAAGTAAAATAAAAAAAAAATTCCAAATTTAATATGATTTTATATACATAAATAATATAATTAATTTTTGAAAAAATAATTTATACACATATTAAATTAATAACAAAAAAAAATGAATCAAAAAAGAAAAGCTATTCGACGAAAACAAAAAGAAATTGTTCGCGAATTTAACTGTGAATATGAAAATTGTTAAAAAAAATACGGAACAAACGCAGCTTTATACACCCATATGAAAAAAAAGCATGAGACCTAAGATAAAAATAAAAAATATAAACCAAATCCTGATTAACCTAAATCCGGAATTAAAAAAGGCAGACCTTTATGTACATTATAAGAAGGCGACTAAATATTCGAAAATTTTAATACTGAAAATATATAGGATGAGAGCAAAATAAACGTAATATTTCTTATATTAATAATATTTTTATTTCTTTTAAAAAAAGACTATTAAAATATGGAGTGATAGTGATTTTATTAATTTAATACATACAATAGGTGTATATGGGGATACAGATGATAAGAATTTCTTTGTAAATGATATTGATGATAATAACTAGCCTATAAACGAATAATAAATTGATTATTTATGTGATTTTATTTAATAAAAATTTCGAAATTTAAATAATTTTGTTGCCAAAAATGAGATTAAATAGCTTTTAATAAAGGCCTCTTAATTTTGGAAAAAAGATGCTTAAAATGAATTACATTTTATTATTTTATATAGTTTAATTTTTTAAGGAGAAAATGTGAAAAATTTAATTTAATTTGTTGATAATAAAGATAATTAAGTATATTATGAAAAATAATTTAATGGGTTTGATAATATTAATAATATTATTAACTAAAAAGGAAAAGAAGAATTTATTTAATTTGTTTAGAGTATTCATAATAATTTAAAAAGGAAATTGTGAATATTTTTTTTTCGGGATATAAAAATATATTAAATACTATATTTTAATTAATATTTACATAAAATAGAATATAATTTTTATATAATAATTTTTACTTTTTAATATTATATTCTTATTTATATATATATAGTTTTTTTGTTTTTTTTAAATACTTTTTTATTTAAATTTATTAATAAAAAATACAAACATTTTTAGCAATTTTTTATAAATTTAACAATATATTTTTATTAGAAGAATAAAATTATTTATATTTTAATTTCAAAATTCTATATAACTTAAAATAGATGTTTATAAGAATTAATTTAAAATAAAAACTTATTATCTTTAGTTAAATACTAATTCATTTATTTTTATTGTTAAATTAAGCAAAATTATATAAAAGAAATAGTTTTTTTCAAAAAAAAGAAATTAATTTAAAAAAAGGAAAATTCTTCTTAAGTATTTTTAATTAATAAATCTTTAATATAATAACTAATAAGTTATTTTATATAGAAATAGAAAAATAATTTTATTTTATTTATAAAATAAATTACAAGAATTAAGGTTTTTATTCTTTTATTAATTTAAAAACTAAAAAGAAAAAAAAGAGTAATTGAGATTTTAAATTATTATAGATTTTACACTCTAATTTTATTTAATATTTTGATAATGAGTATATTAAATATTTTGAAATGAAATAAATTTGCAGAATAATAACGATAAAAGAATGCTTTTTTTTGGAAAATAAATAATCGAAGTTATTTTTAAAAGAAAAAAAAGTCAAAATTATAGAAAAAAAAAAAAAAATATTAAAAACAATTAAAGTAAGTAACTAATATAAAAATCAATATTATTAATATCATATATAATATATTATATATAAAGGAATATTTTTATTAAAAATATATATATATATTTCTTCTATATTCATTGTTAATTATTTTCTAAAAAAAATATAGTAAAAACAATCCATATAGACTATAATGTTTAAAGGATAAGTTTTTTCTTCAAAAAATTAAAATTAACAAAGTATATATTTAATATTACTTTTGAAATCGAAAACACAATATAGATTTATAATTATGATCCTAAAATTTATTAAAACCTTTTTATAGATAATATATAAAGTATTTTGTAATAAAATTTAAGAATTAAACACAATTTTATAAATTAAATGTAAAAAAAAAATATTAAATTAAATTTAATATTATTAACTTTTTTTCAAATAATTAATTATATAATCTTAATAATTAATATAAAAATAATTTTTTTTTTTTTTTATAAAAAAATAAACTAAAATAATATTAAATATATATTCAAACGCCTTACACTTAGAAATATTACAAAACTTTAGTTTTTTTAAGGGATTTAATTAAGAAATATTTATAGAAGATAAATACTATAAACCTGATAATTTTTATATAAATAGAATTATAAATAAAAGATTATTTGTATTAATATTAATATATTATAATAATTTTTAATTAAAGCAAAAAGATTTTATAAATAATTAAATATTTTGAAGATTTTATTTATTTATAGATGATGAGCTTTCTAAAAAGTCAACATAATGAAATTTCTTTTTAAATATATTATATTTTTATAATGAATTATAAAATAATAAACTATTATATGTGAAAAATAGAAACTAGTGAATAAAATAAATAAATAATATATAAATAAATAAAATAAAGAAAGAAACTCTATTTGATTATTATATTGAATATAAAATAAAAATCATATTAATATAGAAGATATAGGATAACATAATTTACGAATAAAAAAAAAAAATTGGAAAATTATTTTTTAAGAAAATACTAGAAGTTTTTTTTGTTAACAAAAAAAATAAAAAAATATGATATTAAATAAAACTAAAAATATTAATTTTTTTCATATAAAATAATATCATAAATTTTAGTTTAAATTTGAAACACCTTTAAATTAATAAAAATCATGAACTTTTGTAAAATCTTGTCTTTCACTAATGTCAATGTTAGGAGATAAAGGAAAATTATTTAAACCAATTGATATTTAACTATCCTTTATCCGAGCCTATTTACTTAAATTATTATTAACGACTATATTATTAGAAGAGTATTCGGTATGATTGTTTATTTTTAAACAATTTATTTATTTATTATTAGTATTATTTTCTATATAATTACTTGCAGTATCATCAAAATATTAAAGTATTTTCGGATCTAGCATATCCAATAATTTTTAATCTATAGTATTTTTATCTTATTTAGTTTTTAATTTTAAAAAAGATTAATATCCATCAACTGCTTTTTATATGTGAGTTCTTTTGTCCATAAAAATAAACTCATTTATTTCTCTTTGCGTTTTTTAGTTTTCATCTTTTTATATAAATATGTTCTCATTTTTTATCAATGGCCTTGGTAAATAGCTAAATAATTTTATCTAATCAGGATCTAATATTAACATTTTTAATTTATCAACCTCTAAGAGCTTATTTATAATATATAATATATCTAAATGATCATTTAGAAGATTTAAAGAATATTCTATTTTTTATTTTTTTTGTTTCAATTTTTTTTTACAAGGGCATAAATAATACATAATATAATCATATACATTTAATTATATATCGTTTTATGTGTACTTTTTATTTAATATTATTATGTAAATAATATATATATATATATATATATATATATATATATATTATATTTTTATCAAGAAAAAAATGAATAATACATTTTTCTCCGCCATTTTTATTTGTTAATGATTTTTTTTTTTTTTTTTTTAAAAAAAAAATTAGAAAATATAATATTAATTTTAAAAGTAATATCCTTTATATATATTAATAAAGTTATTATAATTAATTGATTTTTTTTACATTTTTTTCAAATAAATTTTTTATTTTTTTATTTTTTTTTAGTATTAATAATATAAACAAAAAAAATATTACTTAGATAATTTTTTCAGCTGCTTTTTATTGTTCCGCGTTAATTTTTTTTTAATTTTTATAATTTTTAATATAATTAGAAAGCGCTAAATTATGTGTTGACTTACATTTATCTATAATATTTTTATTTTTCTATTAATCCTATATATCTACGAATTCTTTATCTTTAATTATATCGACAAGTTTATCAATTTAATTCTAATTTTATTTATTATTACTTTCTCCTTCTACATTTTAGAAATTATAAACTTCATTTACAAGTCTTTTACTCAAATCAAGTTCATTTAATGGCATAATGATTGTAATTCCAACAAAATCAAAGCATCTACAATCCCCGCAATATTAGCTAATATATCTTAAGGTTTTTTATATCTCCTATAATATCTAGACTATTTTCCTTTCTCAAACCTAATTAGTAAAAAAAAAAAATTCTCGCTTTCTTTAGTAGATTATACTTATTCCGTTTAATAAGAATATACAGTATCCTTTAAATACTAAATATTATCGGTAATCAAACCATTGTCACTTTCTATATAAATATTTCTCATATATAAAACAATAGATTTAGACATATCATTTGATATTGGCCAGAATAAGTCTTTGGCGATATATTTGAATGGTTATTAGTAGTTTTTAGGGTCAATTAATTTATCAGTAAAATAAGATGCAAAAAATGATTTTTAAAGCTGTTTATTAATATATTCCTTATCTTTGCATACTATATTAGATTTTTCTTAATCACAAGCTCCTAAATATATTTCAATTACACCAAATTAGTCAGAAGAAAAATCTCCTTCTATGTGCATTTATTAATCAGGATCAAAACAAAATAAATCATTTAAAAACGGAAGATTTTTAAAATAATCATCAACACCCTGTATCTAAATATAAATATATATAAATATATTAAAATGTATATATATATAAATATATATATATATTTAAATATATATATATATATATACATATATATAATTATATTATTCTATATTTTTTTTTTTACAATAAAATGCTCTTGTTTACATCTTACAAGTTTTATTTCAGTATTTTTATATACTTATTCGTATTAATTTGTTGTTTTATTAAATATTTTATATGATGTCTTTTAAAATGCTTTTACTTAATAAATGGAAGGATCTATATAATGTTCCCAGTTCAAATTTTATATTCCAAAAGCAAAGCTGAAAGTTTACGCGTTTATTTCGAATTTTTCAGGTTGGAAAACAGGTTCTTCTGACGTATTTGTTATAGGAGAAGTTTTTTCCCAAAGTTCTTTACCAAAAAAATACGTGAAAAAAATAGCTGATGAATAGATTAATATAGAGAATACGCCTCCAAAGACAGTTTAGTGTATTTAGTTTTTTTAAAATTATAGGCTTATTTAAGAACCGAATTTGTCGAATTTAGAAATTAATTCTTATGATTTTTAATATTATGAAATCATTTATTTTTATTAATATTTTTTTTATTAATTAAAATTATCTTTATTTCATATTTTCAATATGTTTTTTTTATTTTACAATCGTAATAATATATATTATAAATTTGATATTTAACATAATAAATAATATATAGATTAAATATTTTTATAATTTTATTTATAATAAATTATTTATAAAAAAATATTTTTGTATTTTTTACATATTACAATAAAAAATTAATTATAAAAATAAATTAGTAAAATTATTAATTCAAAAATTAAAAATAATTAAAATTGTTAATCTTTAAAGAAACTTTTTTTTAATAAATTTTATAATTAAATCTTCCTTTTCTTAAAAAAGTGTATATAAATCAAATCGCGAAGGATATAAAGCTTTCTAAAAATATAACATTAAAAAAATAGATTATAAAATATATTTAAAAAAATAAATTTGAAATCTTAAAATTTACAACAAGAATCGAATTATTAAAAAAAGATTTATACAATATGTATAGTTAGATATAACATTTTTTAAAATAATATTAAGTTATTAATTAATATTTTATATTAATTAGTGTATTCTAAATAAAAAGAATATATAATGAAATAATTATATCATAATTCTTAAATAAAATAATGTTAATAGAATAATTATTTAGGAAAAAATCAAAAACATAGATATAAAAAATAAAATAATAAAGATTGATATTTATATAATGTATAAAAAAAATAAATTTAATTCAAAAAAAATTAAAATTTATAAAAAAAAAAAAACCAAAATATATAAAAAAAATATTATATAAAAAAAGATATAAAATAAAGATATATATATATATAAATATATATAAATTAATTTTTTTTTTATATATTTTAAAATTAATTAATTTAATATTTTTCCTTTTATATTTATAAATTTTTTAATGTAAATGAATATAAATAATGTAATATATAGAAAATTTCATTTTTTTAATAATTTTATTATAAAAAGTTAAATTCTATTAAACTGCATTAATAAATATATATTCTTAATATAAAATTATATTTGTTAATATTAACATTATTTTAAGATAATATTTATAAAAAAAATATATTAATATATATATATAATTTTATACTATAATTTTCGATATTTATTAAATATAAACACAAATGCATATTCATATATTTGCAATTAATTTGTTAATTTATCTACCAAATATTTTTAAATGAGTATACTTTTAAATATATTTTATTTAAAAAGAAACCTATGTATATTAATTATTTAATTATTATCTAATATTATTGTTGTTTTTTTGTTAATTTTTTATAAAGTTTTTTTTTATTATAGGTTGTAAGAATTTTATTATAATTTTCTTTTATCTCGAATAGATATTTCAAATTTTTTGGCTTTAAAATATATCATTATATTTTATGTGAAATAAAAATTTAAACAAAATTTTGTTAAGTTTAAAAAGAAAATCATATTTATTTATGTAAAAATTTTTATAATTGGTATAAAAATATTTCTATAATTTAATATATGTATTATCGATATTTTTTTTTTTAAATGAATATTAAATATAAATTATTTACTTTAAATATATTTTTTTTTTCTTATTTTTAATTAAAATATTATTAATTAATTATTTTTAAAAAATAAAAAAAAATTAATATTGAAATTCATATTAAAAAAAAGTTCTATACTCAAAATTTATTAATATAAATAATACAAAAAATATGAAAGCAAAAAGTGGAGAAAATTCATAATTAACATAATTTATAATATCAAAGCCAACACCTTCATATAATAATGTTTACATATAAAGTTAATGTCGTCCCCAAACATCAAAATATATGAAAAGTCCATATATAAGTTATAAAAAAAATAATGAATTTGACTAAATAAAGCCTTCATATATGTCATTTGATAAAGTTTTTTTTTTAAATAAAAAAAAATATATAAAATAATTTAAAAGGAAAAAATAATAGAAGATCTTATGTTAAAAAAAAACGAAACAAACGAATTAAAAGTCGAAAATTAGAATTTTAAATCGCGATGTGAAAATCTTACTAGGAAAGTTGAAAAATACGAAAAAATAATTTAAGATTATTAGCTGGCTAATAATAATTATTCCTAAAATAATTAAGGAAGTCTTTTTCTTAATTTAAAGAAAGTTATTGCGGAATAAAAGAATGAAATTTAATCAAAAAACAATGAATTATTAGTTGTTAAAAAGGCGATTAAATACACACAGTTTTAAGAATTAAATATTGAAAAAAATGCACTTTTTGAAGAGACTTAAAGATTGAGAAAAATGCTTGAAAAGTTTAAAAAAAATTTAAAAGTAAATGAGAGTTAAGACTATATAATGGAAAGTTTAAAAAAAGAAAATTCAGAAATGAATTCTTAGTTAATCCTATATGAGAATAAAATTAATTTTTTTGAAAATAAAATTAATGAGGTTAATAGAGAGTTATAATAATAATAATCTAATATAAAAATGTTAAAAAATCTCTAAACGACAAGGAAAACTAAATAGAGCTACTTAAGCAAAGCCAAAATAATTAAATATAAAAAAAAATTATTAAATAAAATTCTTAATTGAAATTCTCGTATAAATAATTATTATCACAAAGTTAAAACTAAAAGGAAACTTAATAAAAATAAATACAGGAAATAGATATTTAAAAAGTAAAAAAAATTACTTTTAGTGAAATTTACATGACTGCCTATTATATTAGATTTAATTTAATATCTAAAAAAATACCTTATGAATAAATTTTTTAGAAGGTTTTATTTTAAAAAGGCTATGCTAATTAAATGGAACTTAAATAATTATTTAAAAAGTATAAAAACAAAACAAATAAATAATCTAAATAATTTTTTTTTAAATAAAAGTGAACTTTTTAATATATAAAATGAAGAAGAATTAATAAATTTAGTTCGGTTTTTTATAGAATTTGATGAAAAAGAAAACGAAATAATTCAAAAACCGAATAAATAATGTACAAATAAAACAATATAGGATGTTTTCGAAAATATAATATAATAATACAATATTTAAAAAATATAAGATAATAGTAAAAAAATAGAAAAATATATAAATAGTTTGTTTTAAAGTGAGAAAGGTAGTTTAATTTTGGAATACTTGGAAAAAAAATAAGAAAATGGAAAAATAAAATTTTTAGATATTGATGATGTCCTTTAGAAATTTAATTCGAGTCTGAATATAGAAGAAGTTGATTATATTATATCAAAATTATTTGAAAAAAATTCTAAAATGAATTTAAATTAAATTGATTTAGAAGATTTGAAAGAGTTGATTTCAGAATAAAAAGAAGCTGAAGAAAAAGAAGAAAATGAAGAAAATGAAGAAAATGAAGGAGATGAGTATATTTAGGATTTTGAAGAAAATTATACAGAAGAAGACTAATATGAAAATTATAATAAAGAAGAAGAAAAAAAGTAAAAGTTGATTGAAGAATAAAGAAAAAAAGAAAAATATGAGAAGAAACTTATAGAAGAATTTGAGGAAAAATAAAATGAATAGGTTGAAAAACAAATAAAAAAAGAAGAAGAAAGAAAATAAAAAGAAGAAGATGAAAAAAAATAGAAATAAAAAATATAAAAATATAAATAAGAAGAAAAATTGAAAGAAGAAGAACGAAGAAAATTAATAAAAGATAATGAAAAAAAATTGTAAGAAAAATTAAAAGAAGAAAAAGAAATAAAAATAATTGAAAAAGAAGAAAAAATAAGAAAAAAAATTGAAGAAAAAGAAAGAAAAAAAGAAGAAGAAAATCAAAAAAAAAAATAAGAAGAAGAATATTAAAGAAAAAAACAAAAAGAAGAATAAAGGAAAAAATAAGAATAAGAAGAATATCAAAGGTAAAAATAAAAAGAAGAAGAATATCAAAGAAAAAAATAAGAAGAAGAAGAAGAAGAATTTTAAAGAAAAAAATAAGAAGAATATTAACGAAAAAAATAAGAAGAAGAATATCAACGAAAAAAATAAGAAGAAGAAGAATATTAAAGAAAAAGATAAGAAGAATATCAACGAAAAAAATAAGAAGAAGAATATCAAAGAAAAAATAAGAAGAAGAAGAATATTAACGAAAAAAATAAGAAGAAGAATATTAAAGAAGAAAATAAGAAGAATATTAACGAAAAAATAAGAAGAAGAATATCAACGAAAAAAATAATAATAAGAAGAAGAATATCAACGAAAAAAATAAGAAGAAGAATATTAAAGAAGAAAATAAGAAGAATATTAACGAAAAAAATAAGAAGAAGAATATCAACGAAAAAAATAAGAAGAAGAAGAAGAATATTAAAGAAGAAAATAAGAAGAATATCAACAAAAAAAATAAGAGGAAGAATATCAAAGAAAAAAATAAGAAGAAGAAAAAGAATATCAAAGAAAAAAATAAGAAGAAGAGGAATATCAAATATAAATATAAGAAGAAGAAGAATATTAAAGAAAAAAATAAGAATAAGAAAAAGAATATCAAAGAAAAAAATAAGAAGAAGAGGAATATCAAATACAAATATAAGAAGAAGAAGAAGAATATAAAGAATAAAAAATAAGAAGAAGAAGAATACCAAAGAAAAATATAAGAAGAAGAATATTAAAGAAAAGAATAAGAAAAAGAATATCAAAGAAAAAAATAAGAAGAAGAAGAATATCAAATATAATTATAAGAAGAAGAAGAATATAAAAGAATAAAAAAATAAGAAGAAGAAGAATACCAAAGAAAAATATAAGAAGAAGAATATTAAAGAAAAGAATAAGAAAAAGAATATCAAAGAAAAAAATAAGAAGAAGAAGAATATCAAATATAAATATAAGAAGAAGAAGAATATCAAAGAATAAAAAAATAAGAAGAAGAAGAATATCAAATATAATTATAAGAAGAAGAATACCAAAGAAAAATATAAGAAGAAGAATATTAAAGAAAAGAATAAGAAGAAGAATATCAAAGGAAAAAATAAGAAGAAGAAGAATATCAAATATAAATATAAGAAGAAGAAGAATATCAAAGAATAAAATAAGAAGAAGAAGAATATCGTAGATAAATTTAAGAAGAAGAAGAATATCTAAGAAAAAAAAAATAAGCAGAAGAAGAAGAATATTTAGGAAAAAAATAAGAAGAAGAAGAATATCAAATAAATATATAAGAAGAAGAAAAAGAATACCAAAGAATAAAATAAGAAGAAGAAGAATATCGTAGATAAATTTAAGAAGAAGAAGAATATCTAAGAAAAAAAAAATAAGAAGAAGAAGAAGAATATTTAGGAAAAAAATAAGAAGAAGAAGAATATCAAATATAAATATAAGAAGAAGAATATAAAAGAAAAACCTAAGAAGAATATCAACGAAAAAAATAAGAAGAAGAATAATAATATCAAAAGAAAATATAAGAAGAAGAATATCAAAGAAAAATAAAATAAAAAGAAGAAGAATATCAAAGAATAAAAGAAGAAGAAGAAGAATATAAAATATAAATATAAGAAGAAGAAAAACAAAAATATCAACAAAAAAAATAAGAAGAAGAATATCAAATATAAATATAAGAAGAAGAAGAATATCAAAGAATAAAAAAATAGGAATAAAAAGAAGAAGAAGAATAATACCAAAGAAAAATATAAGAAGAAGAATATTAACGAAAAAAATAAGAAGAAGAAGAATATCAAAGATAAATATAAGAAGAAGAAGAAGAATGTTAACGTAAAAAATAAGAAGAATATCAAAGAAAAACATAAGAAGAATATCAAAGGAAAAAATAAGAAGAAGAAGAATATCAAATATAAATATAAGAAGAAGAAGAATATCAAAAAATAGAATAAGAAGAAGAAGAATATCAAAGATATATATAAGAAGAAGAAGAAGAATATCAACTAAAAAAATAAGAAGAAGAATATCAAAGTAAAAAATAAGAAGAAGAAAAAGAATATCAAAGAAAAAATAAGATGAAGAATATCAACGAAAAAAATAAGAAGAAGAATATCAACATAAAAAATAACAAGAAGAAGAATATTAAAGAAAAAATCACAAGAATAAGAATATCAAAGAATAAAATAAGAAGAAGAATATCAAAAATAAATATAAGAAGAAGAAGAAGATTAACGAATAAAACAAAAAGATGAAGGCATAAAAAGTATTAAAGAAGATGTTTAAAAAGAAATATATTTTTTAAAAAAAGAAGAAGCTGTTTTAATATAAAAAGAGGAGGTCTAAAAAATTATGGAAAAAAAAAAGAATGAAAAAGAAGAATCAGAACAAACAGCTATAATTATATAAAAAAAATAAAAATAATAAGTTAAATAGATTTAGGATGAAATAAAAAAAGATTAAGAATAAAGCGAATAAGAAGAAGAAGCTTAAAAAAAAATAAGCGAGAATACATAAGAATATATAAGTGAAAAAATAAAAGAAAACTTAGATGAAATAAAAGAGAACATGTACGAAGATTTTAAATTAAATGAAGAAGAGGAAGAAGCTGCTTTGAGAATCTAAATTGCATATAAAAATAAATAAGAAAAGAAAAAACAAAAATAAGAAGCCAAAAAAATACTTGAATAAAAAAAAAAAGAAAAAAAAGAATAAGAAGAAGCCGATTTAATGATATAAAAAGAATATTAAAAAGAACAATAAAAAAAAAGTTATAAAGAAGAAGAAAAAAATATTTAAGAAAAAAAAAAATAAGAAAAAAATGAAAATGAGGCTGCTATTAAAATTTAAAAAAAATACCATAAAATACAAAAAATGAAAGAACTTAAAGAAGAAGGAGCTAAGATTTTGAAAGAATAAAAAATTAAAATTTAAAAAGAAAAAGAGTAAAAATAAAAATAAGATGAAAAATAAAAATAAGAGCAAGAAGAAATTATTGATATAGATTTAAATGATCCTGGTGTATAAAAAACTACTGATATGATGTAAAAAAAATTTAGATTTAATTAAAAGTTAAAAAAAGAATAATAATTAAATAATTAGAATAAAAAATAATATGTTGATTAATTAAAAAAATAAACTGAAGATTTATAATTTGGAAAACACAATGAAGATTTATAATATGAAAAATAAAATGAAGATATATAATAATAAAAAAAAGCTGAAAAAGTAAATGAAAATTAAATTTAGAAAGATAATATGTTTTAAATTAAAGAAATAGATAGAAAAAATTCGAAATAATAAAACTAAATAAATGAGGAATTATTGTAAATATATATATTTTTAAATTTAAATAAATATATTTATATTTATTTAAATTAAATAGATATGATGAAGAATTTACTGTTGAAAATAATACTTATTAAGATGATATATCAAAAGAACTTATTGTATTTTTTTAAATATATTTATATAATTATTAATAAACATAAAAAAGGAAGATAATTTATAATATGATGAAATTTCAAATAATGAAATATGAATATAATACATATATAATATATTTATTTATTAATATATATATATATATATATATACATATATATAATTATATTAATTTATTAATAATTGTTTTTTTTTTTTTTTTCAAAATATTTTTAAAAACAATAAAAATGGATATATTTTTGCTTATTACTTATATAAAATCCATGTATAAATAAATAAATATGTATATAAGTTTTGTTGTCGGCCATACTAAGGTGAACACACCGGATCCCATTCGAACTCCGAAGTTAAGCGCCTTAAGGCTCGGTTAGTACTAAGGTGGGGGACCGCTTGGGAAGTCCGAGTGTCGACAGCCTTTTTTTTTTTCTTAATTCATAAAAAAAGATTAAATAATATTGTTAAAGTATATATTTAAATAATGTATATTAAAAAATTATTATAAATTAATAATGTTTTAAAAAATTTACACAAAATTAATATTATTTATAATAGTTTAAATTAAAGAGTTTTATAAAAAAGTATTAACTTTCAAATCTAAAAATAATAATTATTCCTTAATTAAAATTAATAATTTAATAATTATAAAAATATAAAAAAAAGGCTGTCGACACTCGGACTTCCCAAGCGGTCCCCCACCTTAGTACTAACCGAGCCTTAAGGCGCTTAACTTCGGAGTTCGAATGGGATCCGGTGTGTTCACCTTAGTATGGCCGACAACAAAACTTATATACATATTTATTTATTTATACATAGGTTTCATATTAATAATTAATATATTATGTATAAATAAAAAATTAATTTAAAACTTGAAATTCATTTTTATTTTTGTTCAAATAAAATCATAATATATATAATTATTAATTTATATTTATATTTTTTTATTTATGAAATTTAAATAAAATATTTAATTTTGTTTTTTTTTATAATTATGATTTTTTAAATATTAATATTTATTCTTATAATAATTTCTATATATTTTTTAAATTTTGTACAAATTTGTATATAATACAAATAATGTATATCTTATGAATTTATAATTATATTTTTACTTATTAAAAAATTTTAAGAATATTTAAAATAAAAATAAAAAAATTGAAATATTATGAAGATTTATATAGCCTAAAAATATGATTTTTAATTAAATATGAAGTTCAATATATATATATGTCTATATATATTTAATTTTTTTTATATATATTTATTTATATATTTTTTTTTTTTTTTTTTTAAATGAAACTTATTGAATATTTACTATTATTTAATTATATATTTTTTGTATTATATTAAAAGATATTATAAAAATAATTTTATTAACTTAAATAAATTAAAATTTTTAAAGAATTTTTATATTTAACATGCAATCTTTCATTTTTTTTTTTACTATGACTTGATAATTATAATTAATTTAAAAATTATATAATTATATTAATATAATTTTTTTTTTTAATTTCTTAATAAAAATAACTTTTTATAATATATATTATTTTTTATTTTATAATCAATAATCGTTTGCAAATAAACATAAAAAATCTCTCTCTAAACTTGTTTAGAATGGTAAATTAATATTTTATTGGATTTTAATTTTGTTTTATTAGTTTTGTTTAATAAGTATTTCATTTTTGTTTTATAGATTTCCAGAAAAGCCTCTATTTTTTATTTTTTAAAGACTGAAATTTTTTTAAACTTCATATTCTTAGTTCTAGTCTTTATAATTAGTATTATTTAGCTATTATATTTATTAAAAAAGTCCATTATTTTTTTATAAAAATTCTGTTTTTTATTAACATAAAATATTTTCTGTTTATTATTAATTATTTTCTCTTCTTCTTCCACCTTCCTTTTTTAATTTTTAATTTATTATTATAATTTTTAAAGATGAAATATTTACTGTTGTCATAGGTCTATAATAATAAGCTTTTTTTTGTAAAAAATAATTATTTAGTGAAGAATCTTAATTTTTTTATTTTTAATAAAAAAAAAATTCTTCTTCTTCTTCTTCTTCTTCTTCTTCTTCTTATTCTTATTCCTATTATTATTATTCTTCTTCCTAATCTTCTTCAACTTCTTCTTCTTCTTCTTCTTCTTCTTCCTAATCTTCTTAAATTTCTTAATCTTAATCAATTACTTCATTTTCTTCATCTTTTTTATTTAATTCTTAATATATTTCTTGTCGAGAATGAGAATTGTTTAAAAAAAGATTTTATTTGAAATAATCATTTTTTTTCTGTTCTTCTTCTTCTTCATAATTTTCATCTTCACTTGTTTCAAAACTATTTGTTAAATTGAATGAATTATCTACGCATTTGATTTTATGTGTATATTCTTATATTTTTATTAAGTATAATAAACTTTTATTTAAATTTTTATATTTATTTATATATTTTGATTTTTAAATAAAAGGGAATATTTACATTTCTAGTTTCCTCCAGTAACAATAATTCGTGGTGTCTCTTAATTTTAATTTAACTTATAATTTTCTATTAATTATTAATAATTATTATTATTATTATTATTATTATTATTATTATTATTATTATTATTATTATTATTATTTATATAATCAATATTTTTATCATTATTGTAAAAATTATTCCAGGTTTTTAATTTATCTGATATTCCTTATTAATTTATCTATTTATTCTAATATTTTAATCCCCTTATTTGTTAACAAAGTCTATATTCGTTTTAATTTGATGTTTGTGGACGTTAAGCTGTTGTTTGGTATATTTACTTTTAATTTTTGTCAAAAAAAGGGTTTTCTTTTATCATTTTATTTTATTATTGTTAATTTTTTCTTATATTTTGTGTATTTTATTTTTTATTATTATTGTTTATTTAGTTCATCATACTTGAATAATAAGGAGAAGCTCTATATTTTTGTATTTTTTTTCTATTTTATTTATTTATTTTTACTTATATTTCCCTAATGTGTTTATGTTTTCTTTTTTACGCTTTTCTAAAGGAACAGTTTCTTCTCTGCAGATTCTTTTATTTTTTATGAATTTTATGTGTATTTTTTATGTTTATTTTTTTTTCATACGTGTAGTTTTGTTAATACATTTTTTTTTTCTCCTTTTTTTTTTAACTTATTTTTTTTAAATTAATTTTTATTTAATATAATATATTAATGTATATATATTTTTTTCAAAAAAAAAAAGATTTCATTTCAAATTTTCTATTTAACAAATTTATATTTTATTCTTTCGTTAAATTAATTAATATATATTTATTTTTATCAAAAAAAAAAAAATTAAAATATATAATCAAAATTTTAATAAATAAATACAATTATAAATTGATTATTCCTATTTATATAAACTACTATCTGTAGGAACATTAATAACTTATAATAAATATGCACCGATACCTTCTAAAGTTTTAATAGAAGGGATATTTGAGGGATCGACAGTAAAATAAACTTCCTCAAAACCTAAGCTTTATACAAAATTTAGTAATAATTAGCATGCTTTTGCAGCATATCTATTTCCTCTATATTTTTTATATACTTAAAAACCTATATTACCCCAGTAGTATCTTTCTTCATAAGTAGTTTTAGCTCTTAGCGATATTTTACCTACGTTTTATTAAAAGAAAAAGGAATAAATTTAAAAAGTATAATAAGGTGTTTCTTAATCAATTATTTATATATTATCCAATTGTAAAGAAATTTCATGATCAAATAAATTATTTATCATTTTTTTTTAATTAATAAAGATTAAATTTATGATTAAAAATTGATTAATATTTTTTAAATTTTATTAAAAAAATAAATATAATAGACGCATTTATTTTATTAACAAAATAAATATATTAAAATAATTATTAGATTAATACGGCTATTATTGTTTATTATAGATTGTTTTCTTATAAATAAAATTATTTTAGTTTATTTTAATATAAAATTAATTATATTGTTAAGTTTTGTTATTTTGTTAAAAATTTTGCCTATATAAATAAAATAATTTTAAATTTTTCGTTATCTTAATTAAAATATAAATAATTGAAATAATATCTATAAATATTTTATAAAGATTTTAAATATATTAATATTTTATATTTTTATGTTAATAATATATATATATATATTTGTTATAGAATAAAATATATGTTTTTAAATATAGGTTTTAAAAATAAAATAAAAAAATGAATATTCATAAATGTTGAATATACAAAATAAAAGTTTAAAATAATATAATCTTTTTTTTTAACTTTATTATTCGAAAATATTATATTTCACAGCTTATGTAAATAAATAATGTATAAAAAAAGAAAACTGAAAATTAGTAATGTATTAATATTTAAATTAAATAATATATAATAATTAATATAAACAGAAAAAAATAGTATAAGAAATGAAATAAAAATATATTTTGAAAATTTGTAACTAAATATAAGAAAATTATATGACTATGCTTATTAAGCATTTTATATTTAAAAATAAATGGAAATAATAATAATTTAGAAAAAAAAGAATATAAATAAATATGAATAAAAATAATATAATGTAAAATCATAAAACATTATAAAAATAAATATAAAATATTATAAATATATCTATTATATTACATAATAATTTTTAAGTATATATATATATATATATTTATATTTATATATATTCAAATAATAATAGTTTTTATTTATATTTATTTACATTAAAAACTATTTATAAATATTTTAATCACAAAATAATAAATTATAAATTTTAAATGAATTTAATTCTTATAAATTATATAAAATTAAGTTATATAGATTATATATTATGTTATTATTATGATCTTATTAATTTTAATATAAAATAAAAAACATTATCAGTTTTTTTTTTTATTTATCAAGTTCATATTTTATTTATAAATATTATAAAAATGTGTCTTTTAATTAAATATATATAAATCCATTTATAATATATATATATGATTAAAAAAATTTATGTTTTTGGAAGGGTTTTTTATATTTAAAATGAATTGTTTATATACGAATATTATATATTTAATTTAATTTATTTTTTTATCAATATTTAATATAATATATAAATATTTAAATGTTAGTATTTAATTTTATTAATGGAGTTAGAATAGAATTCTGTCTATAAAATTTTTAGATATTTTTATATGAATAATATAATATGGTGATTGTGAATATAATTATGTTAATCTTATAAATTTTAAATTTGAATTTTATTTAATATATTGAATAAAATAGTAGTTTTTATTATAATAAATATACATATAATCAAATATATTTATTTTTGTTTTTATTTAAAATAATTTATAAATTTCTATAATTTTGAATGTCTTAAATGTATAAAAAATATTGAATGAAAAAAATTAAACTTATTTTGCTTTTCAAATTATCTTATAGAATATATTTAATTATTCGGATATTCTATCTTATTATAAAATATAAATAGTTTTTTGTTACAATTATTACAAAAAAACATCTTTTTTCAAATCTTAAAAAAGGGTGATTGGAAATTAATTATCCGTTTAATTAATATGAGAAATATTTCATTTAAAAGCAAAACAAAATACTTATATTGATTAGATTATTATTAATTAGTTTAATTGAAAAAAAAAAATAATATTAAATAATATATAAGAATTTATTTAATAATTTATTTATAATATAAAAGTAAATATAAAAAGATATATATTTATTAAAAAAAAATTTAAAAAATAAAAATAAATCTCTTATTTTTAATTAAAAAATGAAAAATTAATTCATATTATTACTTTTAATTGTACTTTTTAATTTTACAGTTCAAAAATATGAACATAATGCTGGCTAAAATGATTGGAACTACAGAAATATAGGAGAAATAAAAGAGGCTTTAATAGCTAATAATAAAATACATTTTTTAAGCCAAAATAATTTTTTGGATATTTAAATAAAGAAACAGGTTAAATTATATATTTAAATTAATAAATATATATGTATTTATATTTAATATAAATTAGGTTTAATAGATGTTTCCTTTGAAAATAAAAAGTTAGTTTAATGGAATTAATATAAGCAAGAAGGTTTTTTTTTTTTTTAATTAAAATAAATATATAAAATAATTTTAAATATTTTTAAATAAAAAAAAGAAAATTAATAAATGTTAGTTATTGATTAGCATAATATTTTTTCTTATAGCTTTTTAAAAAATCAGTTTTTAGAATTAGATTAGAAATTAGCAGAAAATCTATAAATAATAGATCATTTATAAATCGGAAACGAAAAAATATTCATTTTAACTAATAAGGACCTTCATTATACTTCAAGATAGAGTTCAAAGCACATTCTTTAAAGTGAAGAAGATGAAATATTTGTTTCTTTGCACAAAAGAGGGAAATAAATTTTCATTTTGAGTGTTTAAAATGGTTAATTATGTGCTTTAGAAGCTAAAGAATAAAATTTATTAAATTAAAAGAGCGCTTAACAAGCATAATATTAGAAACATTGTGAGTAGAAAATAATTAAAGGTGGTTTCTTAGGTAATAATTTGTATTTAGGTTAAGATTTTGTTATTTATAAAAATTAAGAAGAAGGATTTTTGGGTATTAAATTTGATAAATTAGGAACTTTAGAAATTCCTAAAAGTGAGAATAATAATATTTTTGTGGATTTCAAATAAAATGTACTTGCTTTTTCAAGCGAAAAAGAAAGTTTATTTTATCAATTTTAAGGAAAATTATAATATTTAGGAAAAATTGAACATTAAGATTATCCTGTTTTTAATAAATAATATAATAATGAAGGATAAATAAATTTATTAATAAACAGAAATGGAAATGTATTTCTAGAATAATTTTTGATTTAAGAAAAAAAAGATAAATAAATTTGTTCATGGAAAACTAAATATAATGAAATACCTATTTTAAATGTAATTACATATATATATATATATATATATATATATATATATATATATATTTATATATTTATTTATATTTTATTTATTTTTTTTATTTTTTATTTTTATATATATTTTTTACATTTTGTTTTTAGTTTTGGTTATATACTAAATAAAATGAATAATTTGATATTTTTATTTAATAAAACGATTTTCATAGCTATTTTATAAAATGTTAATTAGTAAATTTTAATGTAGATAATTTAATTTGGTCAAGAGAAGACGGACTTGCTTATGTTGAAGATTTAATTATGTTAGATTATAATCATGCTTAAGATAGAAAATTAATTCTTATTAAAAATCTTTAAGTATATATATATAATTTTTAAAAATAAAATTAAAATAATATATTATAGTTGATTAAGGTGTAAATAATCCTATTTATATTTTCTAGAATATTTATTTAAGAATATTAAATGAAATTAGAGATGCTATTATTTATATAAAATAAAATTACTTATCTTATGCTAATTTTTTAAAAAATTTAATTAATGTTAGATCATTATAAGAACTTTAATAATTAAATAAAGTAAATTAAATAATTTAATAAATATATTAATTAAATCAAAATATTATAAATAATATAAAATAAAATTGACAGTAAGGAACAGATGATTAATATGAAGTTATGTATGGA
Source organism: Ichthyophthirius multifiliis (assembly GCF_000220395.1). NCBI lineage: Eukaryota > Ciliophora > Oligohymenophorea > Hymenostomatida > Ichthyophthirius > Ichthyophthirius multifiliis. The sequence continues at coordinate 35,430 of NW_004087078.1, forward strand.
TTAAAAAAAATAATTATAGCAGTTAATAAAAATAGAACTATATATGGTATAGATTCTAAAAAAGGAGATATTATATGGAAGTAATAATTAAATAATAGATATATATATATATATATATATATATATATATATATATATATATATATATATATATTTAAATTTATATATATAAATATATTCAATAGAACTTCTTTTATTAAACGATATGTAAAACCTGATTATGAAATAAAGGGATTTTTTAATATAGAAATGAGAAAAAATGATATAGTACATGAAGAAACTATTCTTATATATCATTCTTAAATAACAACAAAACTTTTTGTTTTTACGTAAACTTTATTTTTATTATTTAATATATTCATATATATATTTATTTTATATTTTTAAAAATATAAAATAGAATATAACCATTAATGGGTAATTTAGGATATGGCGGAACTATTTTTATGAAAAAAGTAAAAAAAATAATAAAAGTAAAAATAGATGATTAAAATATTGAAGCTCTTGCTATAATCGATTAAGATTATAATATTCATATATATCCTCAAGAGTTAAAAGAAATTGTTCTTTAAAGAGGATTATCTGATTTTTTTTATGAATATTAACTCGATTAAAAACTCATTTAAGGATATTAATATCAAAATGCTAAATTTATAAAAAGCTGGAACTTCTATTTAGATGAAAAAGAGACACTTGTGGATATTCAAAGTGCCTATGATGAAAATGCGAAACCAAAAGTTGCCCTTTTTGATGATTCTCGTGTAATTCTTAAGCATATAGACTACAATAATATAGCAGTAGTCACTAGTTCAAGAAGTGAAATTTAAAATAATATTGGGAATGTGAATTTGTATGTTATAAATTGTAAATCAGGTAGAGTAATATATAATTAATATTAAAAAAATGTGGACGTCAGTTAACCTATAAATGTTGTTTTTGTTGAAAATGGAATCTTTGTGACCTATATGAACCCTTCGTATAGCATTTTTGAAATTTGGGCAATTGAATTTTATGCGAATAAAATCGAAAACTCATTTTTAAGAATGCTCTAGAATTATTATTTTTAAACAAGCTAATATGAGCATTTTAATTATTTAAAATAAAATATTTAAGTAGTTCCTTTGGAATAAAAATACGGATTCCCTTTAGGAATTAAAAAAGTTGATGCTGTATATACTAAATTGTGTATTACGAAAAGAAATCTAATAGTTATTACTCCTAATAATTAAATATATTCTTTAGATAGAAATCTTATTTCGACTAGAAGGTCAATAAAGCATTAAGCATAGTAAGGAAATAATAGTAGTGGTAGTATTTCAAATAATAGTGATTATACGTTTGAAAGTACTTAATTACCACCTTATAGTTATCTTTTACCAGTAAATAATTTAAATACTTTGAGTTATAGTTTAAATGTAAAATATAAATATATATATAATATTTATTAATTAAAAAAAAAATATATAGTTAAATAATCTTTAATAATTAAAAATTTATCCATCTAATTTTGAATCAACAGTATTATTTGTAGCTTTTGGAAATGATATGTTTATGAGTTCTGTAGCACCCGATAGAGTATTTATATATAGAAATAGATAAAATTAAATATATATATATATATATATATATTTATATTTATATATAAATATTTATATATTTTTTTTCATTAAAATTAGACATTTGATATGATAAGTGAAGATTTTAATTATATTTATGTATTTGGAAGTGGAATTTTAGCAGCTGTAGCAGTTATAGTAATGCGTCGTTATGCTAAAAGAAATATGTTTTTATTAATTTTTGAAGATATAGAAGCTACTATTTGATTTTTTTTTGTTAAAAAAAATAAATATATATTTAATAAAAACTGGATTAAATAAAAAAAATTTATTAAAATAAAAAAATATAAATTTCTCAATTATAAATTTCATTTAAATTATCTTTATCTTATTCATAATTAATTAATTCACTTAAAATATTCGAAATATATTTCGTTACACTTTCATCAGTTGCCGCGACTATAAAAAGTTCTTTTTCGAATGGTTTTAAATAATTCCTAGAGCCCGGAGCCATTGCAATATTACTTAATGTAAGTGCGGCTAATTTAGTTATTTTTTCGGCGTTTTTTTCCTATAATATATTCATGTTATCTTTTTAATATTTCATCACTCCAGAACATAATAAACCGACCATCCTCATAATTAATTTCGGGTATTTCGCTAATTGAACCCTCGTAGTCATTTTTAAATCACTAAGAAAAAATAAAAATTCTAAAATACCTTCCCTTATATCCCCTTATCCTTATAACATTAATCTTGTAATTTATTCTATATATTTAGGGAGGTATTATTCGATTATTTATTCATTTTCCTATGTAGTTATTAAATTTCTTATTATTTCTACTGAAGCTTCTAGTTCTTCGGATGTTTCCGCATTTAAAAAATCAAAGATTTTTTCGACAAAATACTTATATTCTGAAATTTATAATAATTAAATATGTCTGGAAATATTGGAAAGTATATCCAAAATATACTTAGTGATTTATTAGTCTTCATTCTGGATAAAAAGACTGATTGTAATTTGGAGAAATTTTTCGTTTTTGGCTATGTATAATTCATTACTTTTTGAATAGGATAAATTACGAATTATTAAAAAAATAACTCTTGTATGTTCTAAAAGAGTTAATTCACCTTAAAATTCACAAAAATTATCTACTTGTGAAAATTTGCGTTTTCTTAGAAGTTCTAAAGGACTTTTTTAAGAGTTTTAGATTATTTCGTATATTGGGAAATTATAATTTTCGAGAATATTTAAATTAGTCTTTTTTTTTTATGCAAAAAAGGAGTATTTTTTATACATTCTTATAAATAAATCACTATATTGTCAAACAGGTTTAAATAACTTTCCAATGTGAAGTTGCTTTGGTTACTTACTGAGTATAATATTAAAGTATTTAAAGCGAATGTAATTTCGTCTTAAAGGCGACTTTCGAACGCCAGAACTACACGTTTTATGTCTGAATTTGTGGGTAACATTTGGCTTTTTTTTGTATAAAAAATCTCTTCTTTTTTGTTTTAAGCGTTTAATTAGTATAAGTAGCCGACATCTCGGGCTACTTGACTTTTTATATGTTATTATAGTAGAGGATTTTGTTAAACAGTAGCTTATTCCAGAATTTGGGTTTTTTGGGTTAATATTTGGCTACTTAAAGGTGGCGGTATGATTTAATTATTTTGTATTTTAGGTATTATTTATTGCAGTTAGGGTTATTATATAGGCTATTATATAGGCTACTATATAGATTATTATATAGAATGAGACTATATTTAAGATTCTTATTTAATATTTTTAGTACTCTATAATTCTGGTTAAATTTAATTATTTTCTTTCATTTCTTCAGTATTAGAATATTCAGTATTTGAGTCATCTTTTTATGTATCATCATTAGGTTTTTTGCTTTTCCTTTTTCTTCCTGGATTTAAATCGGGAAGATTTACGTCATCTTCACGGTGAAAAAAATACTTAAATTCATAACCTAGCAAGTATTTTTAATAATGATTTCTTAATGTAAATGAAGCTGAAGTACATGTAGATGGAAAACCGAACTCATTAACAATTTCTTTCCACATTTTATTATTTGAAACTGCCTAAGCACCACCTCGGCGTATTACAGATTTATATAATTTAAAAAAATCTAATTCACGACCACCTATTTGGGGTATTTTTATGTTTGCCATGTTTTTTGATGACCAGTATTACATTAATGAGATTTTAAAGGCAATACTTTCTTCCGATTCTTAATAATTTAGGGGATTGGACATTTTATTGTTTTTGTTGTTATTTATATATTTTTTAGATATTATTTTTTAAATGATTTTTCTTTGTTTTGTTTATATTATGATATAATTATAATATTTTATCTTTTTTAAATATTTATTTTTAGGAGGTGATTTTTTTATTTTAATAATATATTAATTTTTTTATATTAAAACATTTGATTTTTTATTTTCTAAAAAATATAATTTAAAATTTAATTTAAACTTTTAAAAATATATTTTATGTCTAGACTAAAAAAAAAAAAATTTTAATATTTTAAAACATCCACTATTAACATATTCATAAATATAAATATAAACCATATAGTATTTATTAAGTATTATACATTCTAAATTCAAAAAAATTCATTTATAATATTTATATTAAAATATATTTTATATTCAAATTAAAAAAATTTTAAATTATATTAATTTAAGCAAATGGATAACATCTAAATTTTTATTTTAATAAGGAAAATATTTGTATTCAGATAAATAATCTAATAAACCATAAACTTTCACATAATTTAAAATACACAACTATTAACTTTTGAATTTATATAAGATATTCTTATAAAAATAAAATATTTTTTATTATTCATATTTAAATTAAAATAAAATTAATTTGTATTTTGAAATTTATTATTTTAATTAAATTTTATCAAATAAATTATTTACTTTTATTTATATAATTTTATATTATTAATGATTATTTATTTTTATCTGTTCAGTATTTATTATATAAAGAAGCTTTGAAATTGTAAATATTAAAGAACATATATATAACAAATAATATTCATAAACAATTAGTCAACAATTTAATGAATAAAATTATTAGAAAATAAATATAATTTATAATTGAAAAAGAAAAAATTATTTAAAATAATTAAATATTGTACTTTTTTTTTTAATCAAAAAAATACCTTTAAATCTTCTTAGTTTAAATAAATTTTGACATCCTGTAAATATTTATATATTTTCAAAAAAAGTAAATTTAATTATTTAATTTACTGTTTCTTAGAAATTTCTAAAGTAAAATATACTTTTGTATTTTATTTCTTTTACCTAATTTAAAATTTTTAAAATATAAAATTTATTAAAAATCAAAGTAATGAATATATTTGAATGTTATCGAAAAATATATACTTTATACTTTATTTAGAAAATAAAAATTAATATAATGCTCATCACTTATTAATGGGATTATTTGATTTCTTTTAATTTATTAATTTTCTATTTATCATTATTTTATTACAAATATATATAATATTATATCAATGTTTGGATATTAGTTCGAATGAAAACATTTTTAATGATTTTCATTTAATCTTATTCATTTTTTGTTGTGAAAATAAAACTAAGATAATTATATTATATCAAATAATTAAAATAAATTTCATATGTAATATTAAAAGTTATATATTTTTTTTATTATTTATTTTTATTACTATTTTTAAATAAATTTTTAAATATAAAATAAATGAATTTATGTAATAAAATTTTAATTTAATTAATTTTATTTATTAATTTAAAGAAAAATAACTATAAATAAAACATTTTTTTGTTTGAAAAATATAATTCTAATATAATTTTATAAATAAAAGTTAAAAAAAATATAATATGAAAAAGAAAATAATATTTGCTTTAATAATGCTATTATTAACACTAGTATAATAAATTTAATCTTTTGAAAACCACTCATTAATCAGAAAAATATCCAAAAAAAATATAAGAAATTTTAAACGAATAATTTCTCAAAAATAAAAATAAAATTAAAGCCTTTCCATAATAAATAATAAATAATTTTTAACCAAAAAATAATAAAAAGTAGGATAATAATAATAAAATAAAGGAGCATAATCAAATAAAGGGGGAAACAATGGTGGAAACAATGGTGGAAACAAAGGTGGAAATACAGGTGGAAATACAGGTGGAAATACAGGTGGAAATAAAGGTGGAAATACAGGTGGAAATAAAGGCGGAGGAGGTGTAAATCCTTCTAGAAATTTTAAAGATAGATTATGGTTTGGTTTAAATGGATAATTACATGAATTAGTTAATATTTTATTAATAGGATTTATTACATATATTATTTTTATATGATATAAAAAAAAAATATCTTGTTTTTATTTCATTTAATTTCTGAATATATTTATTAATTTTTAAAATTTGATTCATTTATTTATTTTTTTAATTTTTTATTTAAAATCTACCAAAAATATTATAAAAAATGCAACAAAAAAAACGACCTAATGTAATTCTAATAGTAATTTTTATATTATTTTCATTTTAATATATTCTTTTTATTACAAAGTTCAACTCAAAATTATAAAAAGGCCCTAAAAGGATTTTTCAAGCATCTCATTAATTATATATTTTATTTTCAAACTTTAGCTACTTAAAAAGCTCTGAATGTATTTTAAATTATGCACACAACTATTATTAGATTCAAATTCAAATAAAAAAACTATTTTTCATCCAATAAGATAAAGCTTAAATAAAAAAATTATTTTTTTATAAGTTTAAGTTTAAAATGTATTAATGAAGTCTTAAAATTTATAAAAATAAAAAAGAATAATAGTTTTATATATTTTTGATTTATAAAATTCCTATATTTTTAAAAAGTAAAATTAATTTTTTTTTAAGGTTCAAAATCTACTTTGAAAATTTTTTTTATTAAAATTTTTTAAAAATCGAATAAAATTTCTTTATACTTTAATAATTTTTTAATTAAATTATTGCGAAAATTACATTTTTTTTATAAAGAAAAGTTTTAATTTATAAATATTTATATATTTATATATTTATATATTTATATATATATTTATATATTTATATATATATATATTTATATATATTATTTTTTTTTTTATTTTTATTTACTTAAAATTATATTTTATTATATAATGATAAAAATAATATTATTTTATTTATTAATCTTTTTTAGTCTAAGATAATAATATAAATGAATTTTTTATTATTTAAAATATTATTATTTCATAAATATTATATTAAATTATATGCTTTTTTAAATTTTAATATATTTAATTAAAAAATAATAATAATTAAACATTATTATTTATAAAATTTAAAATAAAGAAATCATAGTTTATATTTTTCAACATATTTATCGATTTCAAGGAAATTTTTGAAAGGTTTAGAATTTCTAACTATATCTATTTTCACTAATTCTCTAATGTATTATTGCAAATTCTTGCATCTATCTTCTATAGTTTTACTTGTTCCGTTTAAATCAGAAATTATTAAATTTCCTTATTCTTAAATCTTCAAGCCAGGGAAAGTATTCATTAATAATGTATGTAATTCGCAGAAGTTTTTATACTTACGTGCAATAGTCCATTTAATGAGTTAATAAATCATTTAAATAATATATTCAGTAAAAGGCTACTTTGTATATTAAAAAAATAAATATATATATAAATATATAAATATATATATATATATATATATATATATATATATATATATATATATTTATTGTACTTAATTATCATTAGCTTCTCTAACAACAGTTTAATAAATTGATATAGTGAAATCATTTTAATCTAAATTAAGGAAGTTAACAGGTAATTAGGATAAATTATATATATTAATATTAGTCTTAGATTCATCTTATGGGCTATTTTCTTAATTATTTTTATTAATACACAAATTTATATGATTAAAAAATATTTTCGTAGAAATAAATTTTGAGCAATAAATGCATTATATAGATGTACTTGCATTAATCATTTTTTTAAATTATTTTAATTTATTATTTTTTCCTTCTAAATATTCAACTTTTACATCCAAATTATTATTATTTCGAAAAGAATTTTATGAAAAACTTTCATCTTAAATTCCTTCTTTATTTTTTCTTAGTTAAATTTATTAATTCTAAATCGTATTTATTAATTTTTCGTATTTCATTTAACTTTCTTCTAATTGTTTTTTCAATGTCTCCACTTTATTTTCCAAGCAATTTTTTTCTACAACCAATTAAGAATGTTATTTAAGAATTATTTTATTTTTATCACTTTCTGAGCTAATATCTAATAATTATTATTCATGTTCGTTTTGCATTAAATTAAGCATTTTACTCTTTTTTTAATCTAATGCTTCTAATTAATTCTATAAAAGATGAATTTAAACGTCTAAATTAGCCTTTTCAGTCCTTAAAGTCCTATTTTCGTTTTCCAAAGCGTGTATTTTTTCTAGTAAACCAATATTTTCCTTTTAAGTCCTTTAATTTTCCTATTCTAATAAAGCAAGTGCTCTTTCGTGCATTGTTTTAAGTTTTATATTTTCACTTTTTTCACTATCTAAGTTTTCTTTTAAATTTTTAAAATCTTCCGAATTTTAGTTTTACTGTTTTTTTAATTACAAATCACCAAAAGTTCTTTTTCTAAGTTTTCATTTTTAGAAATTTCCTTTTATAATTTTTCTTCTAAATTTTTTATTTACAAATTCGCATTTTGTAATTTTTATTCTATTTCGAAATCAATATTTTAAATTTTCTTTTAAATTTCTGTCATTTCTTCTGTTTTTTATTTATTTTCTTTTTCTTAATAATTCAAAAGTTCTTTTAATTATTAAATTTATTTATATTAATTTCTTTCTTATTTTCTAGAGACTTTCTCAGCCGCATTTTTATGCAGTTTTTCTGAAATTTAAATGAAGAATTTCTCTCCATTAGAATCTTTTTATGGTATTTAATTTTCAAAATAGGCTTTATATTTATTAATATCTTCTTAGAAATCTGAGAAATTTTCATATTATTCATTTCTAAGTTTTCCTTCTATCGCCTCTATCCACTCTTTTGAAATTTCCTCGTATTTTTTTTCCATTAGTACTTGTTTTCCTTCTTAAATTCCAATATTGATTCATTTAACTTATCATCAATTTTAGCATAGTATTCTTGATAATCTTCCTCTTCACCTATAGCATTTTTTTTGAGAATTTTATGCATTTCCAACTTCATGCTTTCCCTCAATTCATGTATTTTATTTGGATCTACAAGCTTTTTTTTTGCCTATTATATTATATTTTCCATTTATTCAATTGATTTTTAAAACGCCCTTTGCCCTTCGTTTTTCTTTACATAAGTCCAAGCATTTTCTATATTAGGAAGACTTCCTTTATTTATAGATTCGATATATGAACGGCAAACTTCTAAAAGCATCATACCGTTTAGATGTCGTCCACACAACATTTTCGGTTTTATTTTTTTGAATATTTTTTATCGTAATAAATTTATTTATTCAACAAATTCAGGTCTTAAGTATTCATTTTTTATTTTATTTAAACTATTTTTATTTTTATAAAAAATATTATAAATGATATAGAAAAATATAAAGTAATTTCTATAATATTTAAAAAGATAAAAATAAATACTTTTATAAATCCCTTTCTTATTCAACTGGTCTAATTAAAGTTTCACAATCTCTATCTTTAAAAAAATGCTTTAATTATCTTCTTATTTTATTTTTGCTTTCTACATGATCAGATACTCCTTTTTATAATTCTAAAGCTTTCTCTAAATATTCCTTTTATGTTAATTTATTACCTTTACTATCTACTATTTAAAGTACGAAATCCCTCACAACCCACAAAAAGGATGGAAAATATTCTGCCGGATCCTCATTTTGGTTTGATTTTGATTTAATTTGGATGTCTTTTGCTAAATTAATTATTAATGATAAATTATTTAATGCATTCTCATCAATACTACCCTATGAATTATAAATAAAATATGATGACAACAAAAGGGAAAACAAAAATATTCTCGAATCATGGTTTACATTCTCGTCCATTCCCCCGAAACCTTCGGTATCTATCAATAAAATATCCATATTTTCATCTTCACTACTTTTCAATTCTTTCCTCCATAACCATAATCCTTTTGTGCATGGATTTACGGTCGGACCAACTTAAAAACCATCCTTTTGATTGTTTAAAAGTACCCTATTTACAAAAAAACTCTTTCCAGTACGATATTTGCCCACTATTGATATTACTCCTATTTTTCGGTTTTCAGGTAATGATCGCAAATATTCTTCGGCTTGCTTATTTAATTGAAATCCTTCTTTTTAGTCATATGAAATAAAAGGAATTGCGTATGTTTTTGGTTCTTCAATATCCATTTTTTTATTTTATTTCTAGTTTTTAATTTTTTTTATGTATAGGTTGTGTTAAATTTAAAAAAAAAATATTTAGTTAGTTATTAAGATAAAAGTTAAATATAAATTATTTTTATTTTATTTTTCAATTCTTTTCTTTTTTCTTTTTTCTTTTTCTTTTTCTTTTTCTTTTTCTTTTTCTTTTTCTTATACTTTTTTATTATTTTTTATTTATTTACCCACCAATTTTTTTTATATATATATATTTTATAAATTAAATAAAAATAAAAATTAAAAAATTAGTAAAAAATGAAGTTTTTCTAATAGCAAAAAAAAACGCTTTTCAATGATCCTCCAAATTATTTTCCAAGTCCATAATATTATGTAAAAAAATAAAAAAATATATAAATAAATAAAAAAATAGTAAAAAGATGCATTATAGCCTAAAATTTCTTATAAATAATCATTTAGTCTGGCAGACAGATTCAAAGAAAAATAAAAGGAAGAAAAAAAGTTCTTTTTAAAATAAATAACATAATCATAAACAATAAAAAAAATCCTAAAACCTAAATGTAAAGCCATTTTTTAAGGCATTTAAAATCCAATTTAATAAGATGAATAATATGGTGAATGCTTATTAAAATTAATTCAATAAAATAAAAAGTAAAATTAAATTATAGGACCTGGTTAATATAATCCTTAATATGATTTCATAAAAAAAAAGTATAGAAATGTTAAATAAACATACCTTCATGCATAAAACCAAAAAAATATAATTAAGAAGAGTTTGAAGAAGAGTCTTTAGGCAATGTGGTAATTTAAAATTAAAAAATTAGAAAATTAGATAATAACGAAACTTTAGATATAAAAATATTAAAAGGAAAAGTTTTTCATAAAAACATTTACGAGTATAACATTTTAAATAAAGAATAAAGCATAGAATAATTACTTTTATCTTTTAAGTAATTTTTTTTTAATAAAATAAAAATATATGTATATACAACAGTTCTTAATTAAATCCAGTGCCTTCTCCTGGCCATTATTATTAAGAAAATCTTTAAAGCTCATTTAAAAATAAATATAAAGGAATTAATTTTTATTCAAAAGAAAAAAGGTTTTCATATTTATAAAAAAACAACGAATCAAATAATTTAGGGCCAGGTTATTATAATATAAATATTGACAAAAGTAATAAAAATGGGATTTGTTTTTTAAAAGAAAATAGATTTCAAATTTTAAAATAAAATAATATGCCTGGACCTGGATAGTATAGTTGTTTAGAAAACAATAAAAATAATAAAAATGTAAATTTTTATTTTAAACCAGCTTTTGGAAGTGGAAGTTGTAAGTTTTCATAGGAAAGTTATGTGTAAACAAATAAATAAGAATGAAAAATATGTATAAATAAAAATAAATCTATTAATAGTTTTATAAAATTGAAAAATTATTGTTTATAAATAATATAATATTATTTAATTTATAAATTTAAAAATCCATTTAGTATAGTTTTTAGTTTTTTAATTTAAAATATAGAAAATATTATCTCCTAAATTTTAATTTATTTTTTTATAAATATAAAGCAACTCTATTAAATATCAAAGAGCTTTATAAATTTTAATAGTTTTATAGCAATTAATATTTTACTATGAAATTTTTTATTTTTAATTTATTTAAAATTATTAATATTTACTTTTTATTTATTTAGAAATAAAATTATATGTTTTAAGTAAATCCAATTAAATTATAAACCAAATAAAAAATTATAATTTTATATTATAATATAATTTTAATTTTTAATCTATTTGATATTATAATTTTAATCAATTTTTTGTATTAAATTCATTAGTATTTTCAATCAATGACTTTTATAATATGTTTTAAAAAAATAAAATATAAAAATTTTATAATTAATATATTTCAAAATAAAGAATATAACATTTTTTATTTTAAGTAAATATTTTAAAAATTTATTTGTGAAATTTTTTTTCTAAAATATTTTTTAAATATATAAAATTAAACTTTCTTTTTTATTAAAATCAAATTCTTTCATATTTTCAGTAATTTTTAAAAAAATTATTTAGCATTTTTTTGATACATAAGTAAATTTTGAATATTTTTAATTTTATTAAATATTTAAACTTTTTGAAATTATTTTTATTAAATAAAGAGAAAAATAATAATTTGATCTTAATAATATTAATTAAAATTATTTATTTTATTAATTTAATATATTTAATAAAATAAAATATTAATAATAGTATATATTTATAAATATTATATAAAATATCTTTAAAAATAAAAAATAAGTACATATTTAATATGAGTAAAAATTTTATAATTTACATATTATTATTATAATTTAAAAAATATTTTTTAAACAATATAAAATCTGATATATTATATGAATCTAAAATATAAAAAACATACTATTATTTATTTAAAAGATTAATTATATATATAATTTAATAAAAAATATATTATATGACTTATTAATATATCAAATATAATTATTTATCTATATATATGAAAGAAAATTAAATATTAAAATGTAATTTTATTTGTGTTTATTAATTAATTTATATAAAGTATTAATATTTTTTAAGAAAAGACTATATTATAATTAAATTTAATATTATATAATTTTTGCAAATAATAATAAATAATTATATTTAAATGCATATAAATTTATTTTTATTTATTTAAATTCTTAATATAAAATAAAATAATTTTATTTAGTACGAAAATATTATATTTTTAAATTAATTTATATTAATATTTATCTATAAAAAATAGAATATTAATACTTAATTTTAATTTTATTATTATGAAATTAATAAATATATTAAATTTAATTTTATTTTCATATATTTAATTATTTTTATTATAATTTAATAGAAAAAAGTATAATAAATGTTTTATTAAAAAAATATACATATATTATTTATATTTTTTAAATAAATAAATAAATGCATTTGCAATTTGAATTTAATGTTATAAATTTATATATTTGATATCTGTATTTATATGTTAAAAATATATTTGGATGAATTAGTTATAAATTTATCAGAAAAATAAATAAATCAATATATTTAAAATGGGTATTTATAGATATAAATATATTTAGAATGGGTATTTATATGTTATAAATATATTTGGAAAAAATAAATATATAAATATATTTGGAATGGGTATTTGGAATTGGGATTGGGGTTGGGGTTGGGGTTGGGGTTGGGGTTGGGGTTGGGGTTGGGGTTGGGGTTGGGGTTGGGGTTGGGGTTGGGGT
>NW_004087076.1:0-1088 GCF_000220395.1 Ichthyophthirius multifiliis
TGATATGTCTCTCAAATTATATATATAGTGGGATTTTGCAGGTGTTGGTAATAGTTGTTTTGAGTTTTAAATTCCTTAATATAATTCGATTGTAGAATTTACAATTTGATCTCGTAAATTTTCTATTGATTTAGACACAGGATTCTATTAATTTAAAAAATACCATTCTAATAAATGAGTAAATATTCTTTATAAAGATTCGGTTTCGAATGGTTCAACATATAATAAATTAAAATGTCTCATGTAACTTTTTAAAATAAAAAAAGATAAATGTATATATATATATATATATATATATATATATATAAATATATTATAATATTTATATATATATATATTAATTTATTTATATATATATATAAATTATATATTCTACCGCAATGTTACAGAATTTCTTCCGCCTGTAGGAGGTAACATAGCAGTTATAAAAATAATATCATTTAAAAATTTCCATGTTTTATCTTGTAAATCATACCATCCCATATTATCCATCCATTATCTTAATAATTCAATAGGAGGTTGAGCTCCATATTTTTCTTTAGCTGGCATATTTAAATCGTCTATAAAAATAACAATAAACCTTTTATTTTCTTCGGGACCGAAATGTCCTTTCCTTCTTCGTGTACATACTTTAGATTCTATTAATTTCTGGACCTAATTAACATTCGTTTATCCTGAAAAAGAAGTTTATAAATTTGCATAATCAGAGTTTAAATAATTTTTATTTATTTCATTTATTATGTTTGAGGTTTTACCTGTTCCTGTTGGTCCACATATAATTAAATGTATTTTATTACTTATACATTTATGCATAAAGTAAGTATTTCTTATAGAATCATTTGTGGGCACAAAAATACTATGATACTCACCTCCTTTTGGAATTTCGAATTTTTTTTCTGTTTAAGTCCAATTAATCCAAAATCCTTTACTTTTATCATAACATAAATCAAAAATAGATTATTTTTCCTAAATATTAACTTTAATAGCCCTCGGTTCAAACGGAATTAATAAATCACCTTAAATATTATATTTTACAGGCACATCTATATTAGCAGTAATAAGTATTTATACAACTCATGGAAATTTTT
>NW_004087076.1:1109-34247 GCF_000220395.1 Ichthyophthirius multifiliis
AAAGCCTAACCAACAAGCATAAGACCATGTCTAACGTTAATTGTATCGTAAAGTTAAATGCACTTATTTATGAAGTTTTCCTTAGGTTGTAAGTTTTGGGATTTGCAAGAAGCTTTTAAGGAGTCTAATAATAAACCGTAGTCTATTAAAGGCAATTCTACGCCAGGAAAAAGGTCACTGGTGATAGATTTAAATAAAGGAATATCGTTTATTGTAAATTTAGGTACATTTACATCCATTAAAGCTCTCAAACAAATAATGTCTTCGCTATCAGTCATTATTCTTTTAAGGTTTCCTGCGGCTGTAAGTATTGCTTTTAGTGCTCTCATACCAAAATCATAATGGTCTTGGGAAGATAATTATTCGGAACTAAGTCTTAATGAGGCAACTATTTTTCTAGCTAAATGCCTAGCCTCTTAAAATCCTACTGAATATAAATATATTTCAGAAATCAAAGCATAATCAGGGACCATCATAGCACAGGGTCTGAATAGAGACTTTAAATTATCAGGAAGATCCGATCGACCTGCGTATCCGGGATTCATAGTAATATTTATGGCACATGTGTCCACTAGTTTTATTTCCTATCCGTCAAATTCGAAGGTTTCACGAGGACGAGTTTTATTCAATCTGATTGCAGTTTAGATTGTTAATACTTAAGTTGCTATAACGGAAAGTACTTCTAAATCAATTCTATTAAATTCATCAAAACAACACCAAGCTCCAGAAGAAGAGAGGCCTTTGAAAAATTTTCTCATTGCAATAAAATTTAAGCCGTCTGAACAGTTAAATACAACGCATTAAACAGCTAAAGCTTTTGCTAAATCTTTTACTGTTTCAGTTTTACCTGTTCCTGCGGGACCTTCTGGAGCTCCTCCGTATTACAATTAGAAAGCTCCCATTAATGTTCTATAACATCTATCTGTTAATGGTGTTATTACTAGTCTTGTTGAATTTCCTAAATATTCAAAACTAAATATTGTTTTATATTTAGTTTTTTAATTTTTTTATTTTTTACTCATATGATAAATCAGCACTTATCATTCTTACTTTTAAATCTGGTTTATTGTGCTTTTCAACCCAATAATATCTTAATTAACTAATCCAAGAAAATTCTTAAACAGAAATACACCCAGTTTTTTTTAAATCTATAATAACATCTTTTGCATGTACATCTAAAACAACTAAAGCTCCTAAAGTAAGTCTTGCTAAAGGAGATAAATCTTTTCTTACTAAATCAACTATTTCTTTGAGTTATTTTTCTAAATAATTAGCATAATCTCCGACATTATTAAAAGTATATATATCATCATCTACATCTTCACCTTTTGAATTTAATATAGCATTTTCTGCACCTCTAGTCCATCTACACATATTTACAGCTAAAACAACTTAACCAGGCCTTAATAATAAATAAATATGTATATATATAAATATAATTATTTATTATTAATATATATATTTTTATTTATTTATATAAAAACCATTTTTAAACCCAATCTGTTCTTGATATATTGTCATCTATTAATGCATTTTTTGTGACTTACTTTAGAGTTAATCTCATCATTTATTCTATTTCGCCAAGCCATTTTTCTACATTACCTTTTTTATCTTCTTCATTTACGTTGATTATTTTATTAAATTGAATATTTTCATTTTCTGCTGAAATCATCCCACATACTTCTTCAATGGATTTAAAATCTAATTTATTTATAGCTTCAAAACATTTATTGATATGCTTTTAAACTTTCTAAGGGTCTTTTGTATCAGCTAGAATTTCTAATAGTTCTTCGTCTGAAAGGAAAAAGAAACGTGGAAAATCACGTCTTTTAGACTCTAAATAGTCTGAAAGTTTCTTTTGTATTTCATCTAATGTTTTATTGTGATTTGCAAAATCATTTTTTAATTTATCGTTTTCAACTCCATCCCATAAACTAGGCTCTTTCATGAATATTTCAAGTGTATTATGCCAAAAATCATCTACTATATCAAATTTAATTTTTTATTAAGACATTTTTTTCATTATATCTTCAGAAGAAAATATTGGCTCTAAATACATCCAAGATCTTTAACATTTAATCCAACCTTCTAAAGTATCTTACATAAAAATTAACCTTTATTCTAATTAATCAGCATTTTTTTTAAGATTTTTTATAAATGGGGAAGACTAAAAAAAAGAAAATTAAATATAATAAAAAATAAAAATATATTATAAAAAATATAAAACTATGGATAGAATGAAAAAGAAGAAAATATAAAATAAAAATAAAAAAATATATATTTATATATAATAAATAATAAATATACTAAATACATATATTTATATATTTATATATTTATATATATATATTTTATATATTTATATATATATATATATTTATATATTTTTTAATACTTTCATCATAGTTAGTGCATTTAATTAATCATCAAGAATTTATTAAATTTCATCAACTCCTTTTAGTATTCCTGTTGGTTTTTTGCTTTTTTTATAATCTTATATTTCTAATTTTATAGCTCTAACTATGTCTTCCATTTCTTTTAATTTTTTTTCAATTTAAAATTGCTTTTCAGCCTTTCTGCTAACTTCCTCTATAATATTTCTCTTTCCATTTAATTCTTTCGCTAATTTTAAATAAGTCATATCTTCAGAAATCTTCAATCCTTATAAATCGCATCTTTCGAAAATCTCTTACCAATGTTAAAGAACATTTATTTTTTTTATATTTCTCATTGCTTCAGTAGTTAAATATTCGAAAACCCACATTTATTATCTAAATTATTATAATTCTCTTAATAATTTATCTGCTAATTAAGCAGCTTTATCATTCCCTTATGTATCATTTGTATCAGAAAATTTCTTATATATAGCCTTTGTTTCTATAAAGTATTTTTAATTTACTTCTTTATCCATATATGTATAATTTTAGGCTAATATAGGTCCACTAAAAATTATATTTAAATATATATATATATATATATATATATATATATATATTTTTTGTATATTTCCTTACTTTAACCATCCTTCTAAATTATCAGTGAAAGTAAATAATATTTCCCATAATCTATGATATGGTTCAAAATCTTTAATAACAACATCAAGTTCTTCCCAAATAGAGATTTCGTCTCCAAAAAGACTCTCTCTGTTATTAAAAGATTTCACTTTAACAACTGAGTATTAAATTTAATCTTAAAAAGTTGCAATTTCAGTATATTTATCTTTTACATCTTAAATATTATAATCCTAAATAGTTTTTATTTATTCAAATTTTTTCTATATATTAATAATAGTATTTTAAAAATTGACTTTTTCAACTTCTAAACTATGTCTAAATTTCGCCTCATAAATTTCATATATTCTATTTCCGTCTGAAGATGCTTCCTTTACCAAAGCGGGTAAAGTTAGAAGTTAAAAAAATAGATTAATATTCAATTTCTTTAAAACATATTAATACTTTTCCAAAATATCAATAAATTCTCCTACGCATCTCACTTCATTACCCGCTTTTGCCAAATTTACATCATTTTCTTTAATATCACGTTTCAATCCAACTAATTAAACCTCATCTTCAGGATTAATACGTAATTTATTACACATAATTTCATATGTATTCTATATTTTATTTACACTTTCATAAGTTATTTAGTCTATTCTTTGCAAAATACTCTAAATCATTTCATCGGCTTTATTTATTAAATCTTATTTCACTTAACGGGTTTTAACTTGGAAAAAAAGACAGTTTTTTTCATCTATTTCTAACATAGATACTTCCCCTTTTGATTTGACATATTCTTTAATTTTCTTGTCTACTTCAGACACATCTAACATTAAAATATTTACTTCTTTTTGATCACCAAAAAGTTACTTATGTACATAATTTATACTTCTTTCTACAAGAAAGGAATATCTTTTTTTTTTTTTTTTTTTTAACAAAAATAAATAAAATATTAATTTTTACATTTTAAATTTTTCTAGAATTTATAAAGGCTATTCATATCCTTATTTTATATAATCTATTATAAGTTATTAACCTTATTAAATTATTGGCAATTCTAAATTAATTTCAAAAGAAATTTAAGTCTATAAATCAATCAAAGGAACTAAATCTTTTTATAATTTTGTAAAAGAATTAACACTTTCGACCAACCAATCGAACGGTTTTAATAAAACATTACAAATTTCAGAATATTTAGGTTCTAATTTGACAAAAAAATCATTTTAATCGTCTTCTTCTATAATTTCATCGTCTTTTTTTTTACCTTTTTTATCTTTTTATTTCTTCCTGATATTTTAATTGATTTAAAGATTTAAAATAATTAATGGAAAACCGCTAATTTTCCAAGGTTTTTCATTGTCTTTCGGAATTGTAAATTTTCTAATAAATTCGCAATAAAATTCCACATTTTTCCTCACAACATTTTCCCTCATATAATTATTAAACATAAAATCAATTCTAATTAATAATCTCTATAATTCCTAGTCAAAATAAGCCTTTTTCTCAGTCTAATAAAATCTATATACATTCCTTAAAGTATCCTAAGTTTCAGATATTATATAACTCCTCCATTACATATGTAACATTTATTTTGCATGAGTATGGAATCCCTTCTATTAATTTTCAAAACTATTTAGTAAAATCGGTAATTATTTTTCGTTCCATTAAACATTCATAAATTTATGATTTTCATATACTTAAGTTCTTTTAGTTATCATATTTAATGTTTCTATTACTTTCGGTTCTTTTGATATATGCAATTTTTGTATTTATTGTTAGATTTCATTATATGGATAATATAATTAGACTATAGTACCATATAATGGTATAATTTTTTCCTCATATCGATTTCGTATTCGAAATTTAACCCATTTTTAATCATTTGAAGGGTCAGCCATTTCTCTTATAATACTACATTTTTTAATAAAGAAAATGTATTGTTATTCGATTTCCTTTTATTTTTTTATTTTTATTAATTATATTTCTATTTTATAAAAATATATTTATGTACTTCCAACAACTCATTAACGAATTTGTATTTATTTAAATCTTAATTATTTTATAAATCATTATTATTTTTTTATTTCTTCATAGCATAATTAACTATATTTTTCTTTTATTATTCACTCATTGGTTATATTTAATCATTTGGCTACATATTTATATATTTATCAAATCTCAATGCATCTTCAGCCCAATGTTATCTTAATTTCGATAATTCAACCCTTTCTTTGAATTTTTACTTATCCTCTTCTTTAAACATAAGACTTAACCTTACTACATGTTTTTTAATATTGCTACCCATAACTTTAACTAAATATTTCTTTGTTTCTTCATCGAAATTTTCTACTTATACATCGGTCCAAACATATTAATTATCTATAAAAATAGGACATTATGCATGAGGTTCGTTCGGTTTTTATTTGAATCTTTCAAGCCATTATTAAGGTGTTATTTCTTCATCTTCACAGTCATATTTTCTTAAATTTTTATTCGTATTTAAACCTTTTTGGGGAAATTCTCTTAATGTGTCAGTTATATGGTCTTCTTCACTTAAATTCAGTTCTTTTTTTTTCATTATTTCAGGTGAGTATATATTCCTTTCTGCATTTTGCCTTTATAAAGATTACTAAGATTATTAAAAAAAACAGGCTTGTTATTATTAATTTTATATCATTTAACTTTTTAAAGGACTAGTTTAAAAATCTTATTATAATTATTCTTTTTATTAAAAATTATGGAGTTCTTATTAGTATTTTTTTATATTAAATGGAGTATGGGACTTTATTTGTGTATGCCTCATACGATTTTGGGATTTACATTTTAATTATACTGTATGTGTACTTCGCATTTATATAAATTCTGCTGGAGTCTATTCCATTGGAGGTAGTTATTTTTTATATAATGTTTACATAAAATTCCTTTTTTTTTGTTTTGTTTTTAGTATTTAATTTATTTTAATACCTTGGAATATGATGAGATTTCCATTGATTATAGGCTGTTAATTATTAACCTACTTATCTTTCTTCTTATTTGGATTCTTCGAATTAAAATTTTGGTTTACTTATCTTAAATATAGGACCTACATTATTTTTGTTTTATATTGTTTTAAATATTTTTTGTTGTTGATTTACCTAAATATTACTTATTATTATGTTTATGATTCATTTTTATAATATACTTATATAAAATATATATATGTGTATATATTATAGTTTTTTATGTTTAAAATATTAATTAATTAATAATTATTTATAATTTAAAAAAGTTATTTTTTTATGTATTTTAAAATAAAAAATATAAAATAAAACTAAGACATTAAAATTTATATATATTTAATTTATTTTCTTAATATAAGAAAAGATAAAAAAAAAATATATGTATATATTTATGAAAAATAATAATTTTTAATATTTTCTTATTAATTAATATTAGATAAAAAATTAAAAAGAATATAACAATAATTTAATAATTATATAATAAAATTTTTAAAATTAGATTAACAAAAAATAAATTTATTGAAATTAATTAAAAATTTATTCTATAACATGTTAAAAATTTTTTAAATAAAATATATTTTTTAATTATAATTCTATGAATGAAAACCAATAGTAATAATCTAATGAATAAATATTAAATACTTTTTAAATTCTCAAAATAATAAACTAAAAATAAAATTATTAATTATTAATTAATTATATACAGATTTTTACATATATATAGAAATATAGAAATATATATATATATGTATATATTAATATATATTTTATAATAAAATACTAAAATCTTTATAATAGTTTATTATCATAAAATACCTCCAGAAATATTTTTTTGTTCCTATTTTAAATTAAATATTAGATAAACATTTAAATATAATAATGTTTTTATAATTTTTTTTTAATTAAAATTAAAAGAATATCAATTTTTTTTTATTTAATTACGTCTCTTATTTAATTCATACCCTACATATATTATTCATAGATTATTCTAAACTTATTGATTTCGTATTAAGATGCATTTTTAAAATTTATGATTCTTGTTTTTTTATCAATATTTTAAAACCATTAATCAATTTTAGTTTTTCTAGTTTCTTCTATATCATCTAATAAGCATCTTATTTTTTGGCAATTTTTAATGTTACTACTACAACTATATTTTTTATTTTTTTATATTTAAAAAAATAATTTTATATTTAATAAACGCTTTTATAAGAATATATGCCAATTCAAAAAAATAATCAGGAAGCTTCTATAGTTCATCATTTAACTCCTTTTCTTTATTAAAAAATTCATTTAAAATATCATAATCTAACCACTCTGGGGGTTCTATTTTGCATTTATTACTTTTTTTTAAATGCAAAGCTAACCATAAAGGCACTTTTATAGGTGAATTAGGCTAAAACGGTCCGAAATCGCCCTATTTCAATAAATAATATTAATATTTATAGTAAATAACAAAAAAAATTAATTATATAAATATAAATATTAAACTAAATAATTATAATTATTTAAGTTATTACTTATATTAAATTATATTATCTTTAATCTGTAAATGTAGGTAAAATATTTATAAAAACTATTTATTTTATCATAAAATCAATTTCATTTATTTAAAATTATTCGAATTGCATTTTTTTTTATTGAAATATAATATATATAGATTTTAATATTTTTAAAATTTTTATTTATATATAAATATATATATATATATATATATATATATATATATATATATATATATATATATATAAATATTTATATATATACAAGAGGTGCTATTTAAATTGTTTTTTAAATTTTTTTCGCGCTTAGAGTTAATTAATAAATGTATTGTTATATTTTCTTTAATAATTAATTATATTTAAATTAATAAAATCTTTTATAATAAATATTTTTTTTATATATATTTTTCTCATATTATTTGTTCTTATTAATTATTAAATTAAGAAATATTATTATATTTAATATCTAAAGTTATATTTTAATTTATCTGATTCGAAAAACAGTCTTTGATACTATTTTCACTCTAAAACTCAATCAAATCTTCAGGTTATTTATCGGCAAATTCTTAAATTTATTAAACGATTTTAGTTTCTACTAATTATCTATTTTCAAATTATATAGGTTTTTCATTATTTGATAACATTTCGAATCTTTTAAAAGTCTTTTTATTATATCTTTAATGTAATTTTTTTTTTTTTTGTTATAAATTATTTTACCAATATTAATAATTTTTTTATTTAAAAAACTTATTATTATATTTTTTTATCGTTATCTTCTTGTATTTTTTCAGATAATATATTTATTTAAGATTCTGCTTTTTTAAATATATTTATCATTTCTTTTAAATTTTCTTAATTTTCATTTTTATCAAAACTATCTATAAATTCCTATTTATTTTATTATTTGTATTTTTAATAATATACATATTATTACATTAACTAAATTTATATTTTCCAATATTAATTCAAAATCTTAACATAATTTTTATTTTATGTTTATTTATTTATTACTATTTTAACTTGACTTTTTTTAAATTTAAATTTCAAATTAATGTTTAATTTGTGTTTTATTACAAAATTCGCTTTTATATTTATATATGGTGATAGGTAATCTTATGGAATATTAAAATTAGATTTTTATAAAAATTCGAAAAATACATAATTTTCTTCTTTATTTAATATTTCTTACCAACTCTTAAAAATGCATAATATTTTTTATTTTACCTTTTTTATTAATTCTATAAGTTTTTTATTATAATATTTACTTATTCATCAGTTTCTTATGTAAAAACCAAAAAAACATTAAATTTATAAATTCGTATTGACATATATTATTTTAAAATTATTTATCGCAAAAAAAGCTTAAATATTCTAATAATTCTAACACTAATATTTATATTTTTTTGTTTCGTTTTAATAGCTTTAAATGTATATATTTTATAGCTTCTTTTGGCCTTTTTTTAAAAAAAATAAAATAAAAAAATAATATATTTTAAGAATTTTATTATAATTTAATTGTAAATAATAATCATTTTTTTTATACTCACATTTCTTTATGTGAATTTATTAAAACTCCTATTTATTCCATTATATTTAAATCCTATATTATTATATTTTCATTTGTTGAACTATCAATCAAATATGTTAAAATTTTATAGGCATTCATTTACTGAAAAAAAAAAAAAAAAAACTAAATTATTAAAACTAAAGAATAAATTTTTTGAAATAAATAATATATTTTTTTAATTGATATAAAAAATAAATTAAAATATAATAAATATAAATATAATATTTAATATAATTAATAATATATCAACTTATATACATAAAAAAATGCTCTAGCAATTTCTCGAAAAGCAAAAGAAAATCCTTGAAGAAGAACACAATGTAGAAATATAAGAACATAACGAATTATTATCCCAAAATACCTCAATAGAGCTTCAACAGCAAGGTTATGCAATAAACAAACTAAAATTAAAATCTACCAAAACCGGTTTATACGGTCGAACCTTATGTACATTTGCGCACCCTCATTATTCTAAAAAATCAATAGAAAATCCTCAACTATAGAAATCTCTATAACTTCCCGAATCCAAATTTTCGAATGGAGACAATATATTAATATATAAATTTGATACATATTTTGATAAAAAATAAGCCTTAGAAAATGGTGTGATTTATAAAAAGACAAATTTTAAAATAATAATTTCATTCGATAAAGATTTTTAACCAAATCGTTTGTAAAACGAAGTTATTAGTTTAGTTATCGAAACAAATGAGATTACTTACAAAAGATGCGCCAAAACCCTCGATTAATTGTCTTAGAAATACTCAGATTCAAATTTCTAAGGGTCGGCATTGATTCGAGTACTAATAGATGGAGATGATCCTTCTTTATAAAATAATTTTGTTAAATAAGCCCATTTATTAAAATAAGATACTCATTTAAATGATTATTTTAATTAAAATTTAAATAAAGAATAAAAAGAGGCTGTTGAATTTGCCTTAAAAAGCCCCAATATAGCACTTATACACGGACCACCTGGGACTGGGAAAACTTCGACTGTTTGTGAGCTTATTTTATAAGCTGTAAAGATGGGAATGAAGGTTTTGGCATGTGCTGGTTCGAACATTGCAGTTGATAATATTGTAGAGAGACTTTAGAAATAAAGATAATGGTGTAAAGCTTTAAGAATAGGACATCCTGCGAGGATGATAAAGGAAATTTATGAGAGTTGCTTAGATTTTTAAATAAGTAAAACACCTAGTTATTAAGAAATAAAAGAACTAAAGAGAGAAATATAAAAAAAATTATCAGATTTAAACTTCGAAAAGTCCGATTTTTAACGAAAAAAAATAAAAGACTTTCTTTCTTCTCTAAGATAGTCTATTAGAGAATAAGAAAGTGTTTCCATAAAGGAAGTTTTGAATGAAACATAAGTTATATGTTGTACTAATACTGGTGCCGATGATTATATTTTTAAAAAAGAAATGAAAAATTTCATCTTTGATTTAATTATTATAGATGAATGCGCATAGTCTATGGAACTTTCATGTTGGATTCCTTTGCTGAAAGGAAAAAGGGCTGTTTTTGCTGGAGATCATAAATAACTTTAACCAACTATTAAATCTCTAGAAAATAAAAAAGAATCCACTCTTTTTGATAGAGTACACAATTAATTCCCTTAGACAAGTAAATTGTTATAGACTTAATATAGAATGAATAATCTTATTATGTAATTTTCATCTCAGTTTGTTTATAATAATTAGCTTTTGGCACATGATTCCGTCGCTAATCATTCTATTTGTCAAGATTTGGACTTAGTGTTGCTTTTTGTAGATACTTCAGGTGCCAAAATGGGTGAAAATGTATGCGAAAAAGGCTCTAAATATAACTTAGGAGAAGCTGATTTAGTATCTATTATTGTAGATGAGCTTACTAATTTATATAAAGTATAAATTAAAGATATTGGAATTATTACCCCTTATAATGCTTAAGTGGAATAAATAAGGAAAGTTATAGAAAAATAAAATCTCATAAATTTTTAATAATTAGAAATTTCAACTGTAGATGGATTCTAAGGGAGAGAAAAAGAATGCATTATAATTAGTATGGTACGGTCTAATGATATTAGATAAGTATTATATATATTTATTATCTAATATTTATTAAAATAGGTTGGCTTTTTAAATGATTATAGACGAATGAATGTAGCTGTTACTCGTGCAAGAAAGTTTGTTTGTTTAATTGGAGATTCTTAGACGGTTAGTAGTGATCCATTTTTGGAAAATTTAGTAAAGTATTTTGAAGATAAAGGTGAAGTAAGAAGTGCTTTGGAATATAATTAAAACTAAGATGTTAGATTTGATGTTGGGGGAGACATTAAAATGGCTATTAAGGATGCTGCGAAGAAAAAATAATAAAAAAATAATAATTAATAATAAAATAATTAAAATTAATATTTTAAATAACAAAATTAATAATAATAAGTTTTTGGAAATAAAAAAGTAGAAAAACTTAATTAAGAAGATTTGGAAGTTGAATATAGAGAAAAACTAGATAAATTTATAATAGAAGATAAATAAGAACTATTTTTTAAATAATTAAATGCCTTTTAGAGAAAAGTTTTACATGAAATTTGTGAAAAATATAATTTAATTCATTAAAGTGAAAATACAACTAACAATTTAAAAGATTTTGTTGTGAAAAAAAAGGAATAAAAATAAGAAGAAGTATAAAAAGAAAATAAGGAAGAAGAAAACAAAAATAATTTATAAAAAATAATTAAAAATGTAACATAAAAACAAGATAAGGAAGAATGTGAAAATTAACAACAGAAAATTCAACAAAAAAAAAATAAAAAAAAATAATAATCAAAAAAAAAATGAAGAAGAAAATAAAATAGAAAATAATGAAGATATTTTAGCATTTTTAGAAAACGAAAAAATTAAACAAACAATATGTAATTTTTAACTTTCCTTATAAGGAAAAATGTGTAAAGAAAATGCAACTACATTAGGAAAATCTTGTTAATTTTGTTATAAAAGATTTTGCATGAAGCATGCTCTAGCTGAAGAACATGGATGTGGGGAATAAGCTAAAGTTAAAGCTTAAGGGGAATTTAGATAATAATTTATGACTAATAATATGGGTGAAAAAAAAGTAAGTAAACAAGAAGAAACTAAATTAAAAAATATTTTAGGAAATAAAATATAAGAAATGCAATAAAAAAGAAAAACCACATAAAAAAAAAAATGAAAAAAAATTAATATATATAAGTATAATTATATATATTTATAGATATAAATATAAAAATTAAAATATATTAAATAATTAATATATATATATATATATATATATATTTTTTTAAATTAAATATTATAAATATTAAAATTCATTTTATATAAAATATTTAAATTATAAAATAAATAAATATATGAAATTTTTATTTTTAAATTAAAAAAAAAAAGGATAAGATAATCTAATTTTTATATACCAATAATTATATATATATTGATTTAAATTTTTTTTTTATATGGATAAAATTATATTTTATATATATTCTTTAATTAATAATATATATTATTATATAATAATGATATATATATTTATTTAAATATATTTTTTTAATACATATATATATTTATTTTCTTTTTCTATTAAATTTTTCTTTCTTTTAAAATTTAAAAATTGAAATATATTATATATATTTTCATTCATTTTTATAATCAGGTAAAATTGTTTATGATTACAAAGATGCATTATAATATTCTCCTTATTTACAAGTGAAGATTTTACTCATAAAAACAATTGCAAGAGATTAACTTAATAACGTGCTTATAGTAATAAATCTATGTTAGTTATATGGAGCTATAAACATACTAATTAAGAGTATAATAGGGAAAGATAAAAAAAATAAAGAACCGAAAATTCCGAATTTATATATAAAAGATTTTACTTTTTCCCTTGCATTTTAATGTGTCTAATATAAACCGAATAAAAAGTATAAAAACATTCCTATTCTCAAAATAGCTATTATCATTCCTGGAACACCATCAAATTAATGAATTTTATCCATTTCATCATCTGTTAATTTACTTAATCCTACAATCATCATATGAACAATACCAAGTAAAATCTTTTTTTTATTCATTTTATAGATTAATATATTATATATTACTGCTAATGGTATATATATATCAAATGTATCTGGCTCTATATAATTTATTGTCCATCCCCAAGATATTAAAATAAATATTATAGCTATTATATATTAGGCCACAATTCCGAAGATTTAATCAAATAATTGGACAATGAAAATTCCTTTTCCATTATAAGAGTAAACTAATAAATGAATCCATTCTAAAAATATATTTAATGTTTGTAATAACAAAACAATATTTGTTAAAAAGAAAGGCCAATCGAAATCTTTATCTAAATTCCATTATTTTTTTATTTTCTGGAAATTAATTACTTGGAAAATTGCACATATTAAAAAAATATAAAAATATGGATATAAAAACCCGTTTTCTTCCGATGAATAATGACTTCCGTTTTATTATTTTATTTCTATTTCTATCTTTTTTATATTTTTAGTTTATAATTTATAATTTTATTCTTTTTTATAAAAATAATAAAAACATGTATTCTTAATCCATTAGGAACTCTATCTTGTAAATTTTATTTGCAATCTTATATAGTAAAATACCATATTCTCCTATATTTTTATTTTATATCTAAAAAAATATTATATAAAAACGTTTGTAATGGAGAATCTAATGTTTATGTTATATATTGACTCCATTCATTTCCTTATGATGGAATTTCTAATGGTTAGACATGATTAGATGCTCTTGATTTTTCAATGCATGTTTTTAATGCTTATACACCTCTCCAAGTATAATCAAGAGAAGCAGTAAAATATAATGGAAGACTTTAACCTTATTATGTATTGAATAATGATTTATTAAATTTTGCTCTTATTTTCATATGAGCACTACCTATATCAACACCAAATTTTGAGATGTATTAAAAAAAGTCATTTTTTTTAAATTAATGATAAGGTACTTAAACTATTATTATTTTTTATTAAGATTCTTATATTATATAGATTATAATAAATAAGAAAATTAAATTTGCTTTCATTTTATTATTTTTTTAATATTTATCAATTTATTTATTGTTTATACTTTTTTTTATATTTAATTATTTATATTATAAATATGATATTTTAACTAAACTATTTAGAAAATATTGAATTAAACTTAATTATAAATATTAATATTATTTATTGATAAATAAATAAAAATATTTATAATTTATATTATTTTTATTTATATAAAATCAAAATTTTGCTATAAATTATTAAATATTATGCAAAAAAATAAAATCTTAATTTTATTTTTTAAATTATTTTATTTATGTTTATAGTTTTATAAAAATATTTAAATTCTTATTTATAATAAAAGATTGTCTCATTAATTATTAATTTTAACTAGTTTAATAATGTTTTTAATATTTTTTATATGCCTTTTTAAATATAATAATAAATATTTAAAAAAATTCTAATTTCTAGAAAATAATTATATTTTTTATAAAAATAAATTCTAATCTATAATATTATTTTATTTTAAATAAAAATAAAAAAAGAGTATAATTTAAATAAAAAAATTATATTTAAATAACTAATATGTATTATATATTAAATATAATATTTATATAATTAATTATTATATATTATTATTCACTTTAATATATTTATCATATTTTATTAAAAAAATTATAATAATAGCATTTAATTTAATTATTTTTAAGGTATATTTTAAAAATTTAATATTTAATTATATTTAAAGTTTGTTATCTTAAATATTTTCAAATTTTTTATTTAATACTTATATTTAAAAAAAAAAAAAAAATTAAATAATTAAAAATCATCCTAATTTAATTTTTATTAATAATATTTTGGGATATATAATATATAAATAGTAATATAATATTTAATATTTTATTTTTTTAAATAAAATAAAATTTTTATAAAAATATAATATATATTATATTATATTTTATTTTTTTAATATTAAATATAATATTTAATTTATTAATAAATAAAAACAAAAAATTTTAATAAATTATAAATAATTTATAATAATACATATTTTTTTTAAAAAAAAAAATATAATAAATAATATGTATAATTATATTTTATTTAAGATTACTATAATTTTATATAAATTAGATTTATAAACAAAATAAAAAATTTCATTCATTAAATACATAATGCCCATTCCAATCCTTCGGACATATTCCATTATATTCTCTAATAAATTTAAGTTTATTTTTAGTTGGACAATCTTCAGGTTTTAATAATATTGCTTCTTCGAAAAGTTTAACTGCCAAATCCCATTTTCCTTACAGATAATAAAAAAAAGCTTATTTATATAAATTTTAAAAATTAATATCAAAATTTCTCATTAATAGTCTTAAATCTTTATTTTTTTTAAAATATGTTTCTGCATGAAAGCATCTTTATTCTAGAAATTCAATGATCATAAGTTTTTTTTATTTATCGAAAAGTTTTTTCTCAGCTTTTGTATAATGTTAATCTATTTCTTTCGATATAGGAAGTTCATCTATGTCCATACCAATAGTATAAAAACCTACAGGCTATATAAATATATATATATGATAAAAATAATTAAGACCAAAAATAATATATGTATAATATTCAATTATTATTATATATTTAAATACCTTTATTTATCCTTTAATAGTTACAAAATCGACTCATCTAACAAATTTTTACATACTTTCAGAAAACAAATCATGTATATCTGAAGAAATTAATATAGGAACCCCATATGATTTTGTAGCTGCCTCTAATCTATTAGCCATTGTTACATTTGGGCTTAAATAAGAAGCGTCAATTTTAAATTCTGAACCAATAGCACCTTCTATACTCCATCCAATATGTAAACCAAATCCTATTTTTACTTTGTAATTAGGCATTCTTCTATTTAATCTTTTATCCGATCTATAAGCTAATATCTTAGGCTCTCGGTTTAATTTACAATGGATTTTCATAAAAGATATTAATGAAAAATCTGCATACATACTTAAATACTCATAATCTTCATATTTAATAATATTATCAGAAACAAAGCTATATTTATCTTCTGGAATTTTCCAAACTAAAAGAAACGCATCTCCTATATTCTAAAAAAAGCAATTAAAAATATTTAAAAAACTTAAAAAAAAAGGAAAATGAAAAAAAATGAAATAAAAAAAATAAAAAGAATAACTTTATTTGCTGCACCCATATATCTATCGACCATTGAATGTACTATTTCACCAATATTATTAACAAAAAGCATAACGTCTTCCTTATTATTTAAAAAAATATATATAATAAAAAAATAAGAAATAAATATATATAAATATATATAAATATATATATATATATATATACATATTTTAATGTATTTACTTATAAAACTTCTGTTGCATCAGTAAAATTTCTAATGTCACAAATTCCATAAATCGCATATTTTTTTTTTCCAGGAATCATAGGATCTATATCACCTAATTTAGCCATATTACTTCCAATAATTTCACTTCCAGCTTCTCCAAAACCCAGTGCAAGTAATGTTCCAATTTTAATAATTGCATTTTCAATAATAGTGGTTTCATATTAATCATCCAAGTTCATAATAAGTTCTTAATCTTTGACACTTATTGGATTTCTTGCTATTTAATTTACCTTTTCAATCATTCTTTCTATGGGTCTTAAGGCCAAATCATTTACGTCTTTTGAAAACAAAAGAGCAGCCATAGTCAAAACAATACAAACGAAAACGGTTCTTCCCAAAGAAAGGGCTGAAGCGAAAAAAGCAGTCTTTCTGGAACTTAAAAAAGCTTCAAAATATAATTCATCATTAGAAAGTCCTTTTAGATAATAAATAGTATCAATATCTTCTGGATGACTTTAAGAATACAAATTTACATCAAAATAAATTGCATAAGGTATTTTTTCCTATAATCTTAAAGATTCAAAATTTTAATCTTTATAAAAATTTGTGAACTAAAAAGGAGTTTTAAAATAAATTAATGGATTGTCTAAATTACTCATTAAAATAATTATATTATCAAAACTTTATTTGATATCTTCATGAGTACATGTTTTTTAATAAGTCATTAATAAAAATTATTCAATTTAAAAATCTAAACTGGCTGGTAGATCATAAAAATAATCCGCGGAAAATAAAGGCATTATAAATAATAATAATAATACAATTATTATAACCCGCTTTGTTGTTAAATCAGATAATTTTTTACTTACTCTAGATTCTTTTAAATTCTATTAATGTAATTTATATATATATAAATAAATAAATATAAAAAAAATATTTATATATATATATATATATATATATATTATTTACTGTTTCATATATATTATTTAATTCATTTTCTGATTGATTTTTTTGTAATTCTATCGCATTTTATTGAGTTTTTATATTTTATTATTATTCTTAATTTTTATTTACTTCTTTATTTTTATTATTTTTATGATTATCTTTATTAATTGTTTAATTATTATTATTTTGAAAAATTTCATTTTCCATATTCACTAGTTTATATTTTTCTTAAATTTTTTTTTTCTTTTTTTCTAATTCTTATTCAAATTAATTTGTAACTTTTTACTTTTATTCTTAAGCCGATTTATATAATTTTATAATCCTAATAAGTCTTACTACTTTAAAAACTCTTCCTGCTCTAATTAAATAAATTAAATAGTATTTTATAATAATTTTTTTATTTTTTTTAATAAATAAAATTATATATATATATATATATATATATATACCTTGTTCCTACCCTTGACGCACGACCTGCACGTGCTAAAGACGCTGTATTAACAATTTTAGTGCTAAACATTTATGTATTTATTTATTAAATATCTAATATAATTGATGCAGTTGATATTACATCTAACCAGAAAAAAAAAGATAGAAAATATGCTGGCTTTGAAAATATACTTCCTATGATTTCTGTTGTAAATATACAAAAAGTTAAAATATTAAATCCATCGAAAAAATCATCTGCATTCTTTATTTTTTTTTTAAAAAAAAAATAAGAGATTATAAAAATTTAAAATAAATTAACTTAATTTGTTGCAAGAATTCTTATATCATCTCCAAACAAAGCATAAATTGTAATTAAAGTAATAAAAATACAAAAGCAATCACTATCTAATATTTTTTATAAAATTCTACATTTCTAACTGTCATCCTATATATTAAAAATATCTACTTTGTTTTCATATTTTGTTTATTAATTTTCTTTATAATCTGATTTTTAAATTACTTTTTAATTTTATTAATTTTTTTATTTTAAAGAAGATTATCTTTTTTATTTATGTAATTAAGAATTCATTGGTAAATCAAAACAATTTCTTAAAATACTTTTTCGAATTTATTTTTATTAGTTCGAAAGGGTTATCATTTTTTAAAAAAAATTAATTTTGATTTTATTAAATAATATTTATTTTAATTTAAAAAAACTTTATTTTTTGTTAATTACTTTTTATTGTACTTCTTCCTTTTTTCTTATTTTTTATTTTTAATTTAAAATATATGTAATTTAATCACATGAAAAAAAAAAAATTAAATAAAAATTATATTCAATTCATATTTAAATAATAATTTTATATAAAAAATTAAAAGAATTAAATTATTATTAATAATAAATTTTACAAAAAAAATTAAGAATTAAATAATATATAAATATTAAAAGATAAAAAAATATAAATAGATATATATAAATAGATATATATATATATATATTATATATATTATATTTTATATTATATTATATTATATATGATATTAATATATAAATTTATATTTACAAAAAAAAAATAAAAAAAATATTTTTTATAAATAATAAATTTTTAGTATTTTAAAAAATATTATAATAAAAATTATTTACAAATAAAAAAACATAAAAATATATAATATTTAAAATTTTATAAAAAATATAAAATTTTCATAAATGTTTTAAATTATTTTAATTTAAAGTATAGATATAATAAAAAAAAATATATAAATATCATTTAATAATATTTTAAAATGCAAAAAATAGAATTATCATTATATTTCTTAAGAAACGTCTATTTTACTAAGTACACTTGATATATTAGTATTTTAACTTTATTAAAATTAGAATTATGAAGGTATTTGTTATTAACTTATATCATTTAAATAACTTAAACTTTATAATTATTACTGTTATTATAATTACTATAATTATTATTGTTAATGTTAATCTCTTAATTATTAAAGTTACATTTATTATGATTATAAAGATTTTTATTACTAAATTTATATTTATTCTATATATATTTAATTTACTATTTAAACTATTTTATTATTATATATAATAAAATCATCTTCATTTTAATTATTTATTTCAGTATTTTTTATATATTCACAATCTATTTTAGCAATTATTTATTATAATTCTAATCTTATAAGAGCCTTTAAATATTCGTCTTATTCATTTGAATTATATTTATTAAATGCACATAATTCTATTTATTAATTATAATAACATATATATTATATAATAAATTACCAAAAATTATCTTAATTATTTAATTGTATTAATCATTCTAATAAAATTTAAATACATTAGAAATTTTATTATCCTATCTTTGTTAAATATATATATATATATAAATATATGAATAATAATAATATATATTATATTTTTATATATAAATTTATTAATTTATATATATATTTATTTATTTAACTTTATTCAAATTTTTAATTAATACAATAATATATATATTATTACTTATCACATTTTTCTTTTGTTTATTAGCTATCATACTAATTATCTTAATTTTTTTCTTACGAAATAATTATTGTTCCTTATCTTTCCTTTGCTCTCTCAAAATATGTTTAATGTTTTTTTCTTAATTTGATGATATATTATTATATAAACTTTATAAAGTCTTTAGTTATTTTTATAATTATTGCATTTATAATTATTATTCTTAAATATATTTTTATTCTTTTTCATTTTTAGTTATTTATTTTAATTCCTCTAATTATTTTTTATCTTTCTATTTTCTTCTTAAATTTCTTAATTTATTTCAAATTACTGCATATGATTCATAAAGCTTATTGTTTCTAATTCTAAAGATTATTCTTCTATAATTTTATTTAATTTTTCAATTTCTTTTCCTGCATATTTTAACTTTTTGTCATATTCTGTTGTATATCTTATTTTATATATATCCTATAATGAATGTTATTATGAATTTTTATTTGATTTCATATATGCATATGCCGTTTTACTTTTAATTAATTACTCATCATTTTTATAAAAATCTGTGGTTTCTATATTTTTATTTTCTAATTTTTCTACTATATTATTTAAATTTGAACTAATTCTTACTCTTGGATTTCCCTCACAACATTATATACTTGTCCTGATATTATAATTAAATTTCTTTTACTTTTAAAATAATAATTATTGATTTTAATATAACATATCATCGTTTATATTTTCTTATTTAGAATCCATATATTTATTTATATTTTATTTTTAAATTAAATATATAAAATAAAAATTTAATATTACAATTTTTTTAATTATATTTATAAATAAAAATAAATATTATATATATATATATATGCATTGATTTAAAACTAAAATATATACAATTTCTTTTAAATTTATTATTATTTTTATTTTTACCAAAATATTCTTTATTTTTGAAAATACTTTTATTTCTATATTCTTATTATTATTTTTATATTATTGAGAAAAATCTAAGATTAATCCATAATATAATCACCAATATTTTTATTTAGAATAAAGTCAATCTTAAATTATTAAAACTCTTCCTTTAATAATTACAAATCCTATTACTTTTTTTTATATTAAAAAATTATATCTTCAGGCTCAGCTGATTATTTTATTTTATTTTTTAAAAAAAAATCATTATTTTAATTTAATAAATTTCCTAATTTTTTTTTTAAGATATTTCAATTAAGTTTGTACCCATTTTTTAAATAAAATATTCACTTTTTCTGATTCTGTGCATGAAATCTCTCTTAAAAAATTACATTGTATTTTTTTATTTCTTTTGCCTTTTTTTAGTTTTATTTTAAGTTTATATCAAATTTAGAAGTATTTGTAATTTTTTTAAGATTTATTTGAATCCATTCTTTTATTTTTCTATTTTTTTTTTATATTTTAAGGTATTTCTAATAATAATTCCATAAAAATATTTATTTCTAATTTATCTTTTTTAAATTTTTTTTATTGTCTCGCTCTTTGTGTCCTCGATATTGTTAATAAAAATATACTGTCATCTTTACCTTAGATTTCTTCTTATAAATGTTAAATATTTAAAATAGTTTTTGTAGTTTAATTTAAAGATTCATTGTTAATTTTCGTAAATATATTAAATTACTGTGTAAACTAAGATATAAATATAATAAATATTATTTCTCTTTTTAAAAATTGTTAAATTTATTATATAAGAATAATCTTATTAGAAACATTTATTTGATTCAAAAAAAAAAAAAAAATATTTTAGTTTAGTTTAAATTAATTCATATAATTGATTTCACTTTTATAATTTTTTAAATAAAAAATTGATTTATATATATATATATATATATATATATATACATACACATTTATATATATATTTTTTTTATAATTTTTCATTATTTATTAATTAATATATTTTTTTAATAGATATTTATATAATTTTATTTATATAATAAGTTATTATTAATATATAAAATACATATATTAAATCAATTTTTTTTTATATTAATAAATATATTTTTATTATTTTTGTTTATAATATTTAATATTTATAATTAAAATTTTAATTTTCAATTATAAGTATAGATTTATAAACTTTTAATATTACTTTTTAATAAATTTTATAATATCATTTATTTATATTTTTATAATTTTTTAGTTTTTTTGGAATTTTAATAATATTTAAAATATATTTATAACATATTAATTTTTAGTATTTTCTATGATATTGATTTAGCTTTCTAATTTTTTTTTTTTAAAGTTTTATTTGCAAAAATTATCTATTTTTTTTATATAAACAATTATTTATAAATAAATTTATTAATTTTGCATAATATAATTTATTATTATAAATTTATATTAAAAACATTTTAGCATTTTTTTTTTTTGAATATCTTTATTTTATTTAATGTTTTTAAGTAAAATATATAAATAATTATTAATAATATCTCAAAAAATTTTTTTTTTTCAATTATATGAAACTCAAAAATAAGAAAATATAAGATAATTATCTATAATTAATATTTAATTATACCTTTTTATTAATATCAAAATTATATATGTATTTTAAGAATTGTTTAATTTTAAATTATTTCTAAAAAATAATAAAAATACTATTTTAAGTTTTTTTTTATTTAAATATATAATATTTTATAAAATAATATAAATATATAAATACATTATATTTTAAATAAAAATAAATTAATTAATTATATATAATAATAATATTTACAAAAAGAGAAAAAAACAAAACAATGGGAAAAGATGACATAATATACGATGATCAAATAACATCTACGAGTCAGATAAAGGCTCCCTAATAATTAAGCTAACATCTCCTTAGCGAGATGCACATGAATATAAGTAACAAAGAAGAAAGTAAGTAAGTCGGAAAACCTTTAGACTAAGTATCATAATAATTTTTATCCGAAATAAACTAACCTAACGCAAATTTCAAATGGTTATTAATGTCCTGTATAGAAACTGCAGTTTCCGTATTTTTTGAAATCGCTCCAACATCAATTACAATTATGTTTTTATCAAACAAAAGTAACTAAGATACCGTCAGTGGTTATGGTTTAGCTATGGTTTTAAGTAATTGTATAGGATAAAGTGTCTATTATGGCCTAAGTAGTGGTTTAGAGACAATGGCAGCTCACGCCTATGGTGCTAAAAACTATCCTTAAGTTGGTTTATTATTATATAAGTGTTAATTTGTGATGCTATTATTATTTATTCCGATAACAATATGTATGATATTTGCTAAGGAAATTCTCCTTTTGTGGAATACAAATATTCATATTTGTGAAATCGCTTAAGTATATTGCATTTGGTGTATTCCTGGCTTATTTTTTACTTCGATATTTTATTCCATGAGGGGTTTTTTGAATGCCTAGAATGAATATAGAATTCAAATGTTAGCTTTAGGCATCGGATTCCCATTTAATGCTTTACTATGCTATATTTTCATTACTTGGCTAGATTGGGGGGTAATAGGGGCTGCTATTTCTTATAATATATTGAGACTTTTCATTGTTATATTATTCTTTGTCTTTATTGAGTTTAAAAAACAACTTAAAAAATGCTATATTCCTCTTTCGAGATAGATTTATAAAAACTTATGGCCTTTTCTTAAAGTAGCAGTTCCTATAGGCTCTGTGGTTGCTTCTGATTGGATAATTTATGAGGCTTAATCTATTATTGCAAGTAATTTAGAAGAAAGTCAATATGCAGCTCATATTGTTTTGGCTAATCTTAATGTAATGCTTTTTTCGTTTTCTATAGGATATTCGGTTGCTTCATGTACTTTTATTGGAAATGAAATGGGTAGAAGAAACGCAAAAAAGGCAAAATAATATGCCTATTATAGTTAGCTTATTTTACTTTTACACCTTATTGTATTTATTGTACCACTAACTATTTTTAAAAACTATATAGCAGATATATTCACCGTAGATGAGAAAGTTAAAAGCGCTTTCATTAAAACTTTTTACTTTTTTATAGCTCAAAATGTCATTATAGGATTTGAAACTGTTATGTCAGCTTATACAAGGGCTATAGGAAAAGAAAGGTTCCTTTGTATTATTTTCTTTTTATGTAATGGACTTCTAGGGTTAGTTTTGAGTGTAGTCTTTGCCTATTAATTGAATTGGAAATTAGATGGAATTTGGCTTGGAATGATTGCTGGAGTGGCTATTAATTCACTACTTTAATTGGTCAAAATAAGTTTTACTGACGTTAATATAATGGCTGATAAAATTTCTAAAAGAATTAATGAAAATGATATGTAACATAGTATTGTTAAATCTTTCAAATTGGCTAGTAATGGCTGAATTTTTTTAATCAATATATAGATATATATATATAAAATAAAAACATTATTAATTTGTATTTACTTTATTTAAAAAAGTTATGCCTTTTTTAAAGTAAATTAAGTTTTTTTAAAAAAAAAATTCAAAAAATTCTAAAAAAATATATATAAATATGATTATTATTAATATTATTATTATAATGTATAATATTTTTTTTAATATTATTTATATTATTATTATTATTTAAACCTCATTTTTATTTTTTATTTTTAATTAAATATTTATTTATTTTTTAAACTAAATATTTTTTATAGTATAATTATTATTATTTATTATTATATATATATTTAATTTTTATTTTTATTCTTTTCATTATGTAAATTATTTATTTTATAAATTATATTAATTTTCAATATTGTATCTTCTAATTATTAACATTTTTTATATAATATTTTAGATATATAATTATTTATTTTTTTTTGATTTTTTTTTAATTATATTTTAAAATATTTATATGTCTAATATGTTTTGTATTATTATTTTTAATTATATTTATTGTATATTTAAAATTATTAATATATTTAAATTAGTAATTTTTAATTTTATTTATATAATATTATTCATGTTATTTTTCCCATTATATTTTTTGTTATATAATTAGTTTTCATAACAAATATTAAAGTTTCTTTTATTTTAAATATAAATTTTAATTTTCTATTGTTTATTTTTTTAAATCTTTATAATTATTCTTGATATTATAATTGATAATATATAATTTTTTACATTAATTATTTATTATATTTATAAATTATAAAATATATTATATAACTATATAAATTTATAATAATAAAATGAAATCAGGTTTTATATTGAATATAAATTATTACTTAAAAATAAAAATAAAAAGCATTAATTTTGTATTCATCTTAAAAAAATAATAAAAACTTAAATGAAATAAGTAATTTAGTAAAAAATTAAATTTTTTTAAATTATAAATATAATTTATTTTTTTGTGTATTTTATATATAAAAAATAATAATTTTAGACATAATTTTTTTTGGTTTATTTTAATTATATACGTATTTATATATATTATTTTATTTTAAAAATTAAACTTTAATTTTTAATAATATTCAAAATCAAAGATCCATCATTAATTTTTCTATGTTATGACTTTATTAAACAGCCCAAAAATTATGATTTAAATATTCACTTTCAACCTCTTTTTCTAAAAATTATTTCCTATTAAAAAATATATTAAAAATTAATATATATAAATATATTTTTACTATTAATCATATATACTATTATCTTTAGTCTATATTTATAAATCTTTTGTTTCTTATTATTCTTATTAATCTTTAGATTCATGTTTTTAATCTTCTATATTTTAATCCATAATTTCTTATTCTTCTTCTTCTTCTTCTTTGCTTTGTTATTATTTTTATTTAAAGAATTAATTAAATTTCTAATAAAATAAAATATAAAATATATATATATATATGTATATAAATAAATTAAAAATATTTATATATATATATATGTATATTTTATATATATATGTTTGTAAATAATTACTTCGTAAATTTTTTAAATATCAATTTCAAATTTTTCATCTAATGTTCCTTCACTTTTCTTTTTTTTAGGATCATCTCCTCCTAAATTTTAATTTTCTCTATCAATAATTTTCTAATATAATTGTTCAATATAATTATTCCAGTTTTCATTTTAAGAAACATATTATTAAATGTATTTATTTGTAGAATATTCTTATATTTTTTTGTTAAATTTGTCAAAAAACCTATATAACCAACACTTTTTTTCAATTTATTTTTTAAACATATATATTTTTTTTAATTACTTGCTTTTATATAATTCATATGTCGAATTATTCTAAATAAATTCAAGAATATTAAATTAATCAAATAATGCATTTCCTATTATATCGGATTTTCCTTCTTAAAATAATTATAAACATTAAAGAACAATTTTATCAATATAGATATGTAAAAGATTATTCCAACAATATTATATCATTAAATTCTAAAAAAAATAAAAAAAAAGTATAAATAATTATTTCCTTTATATATTTTTTTTTATACAAATAAAATCTTAATAATTCCATTTTTACAAAACTCTTCAATTAATTCGATTTTTTCAGATTTGAAAATATGAGAAATAAGATCAATAACTTTTAGCTTACCCATACCCAAAGGATAAATTTCCTTTCCATTTTAAATTTTATGTTTCTAAGAAGTAGGGTAACTAGTAGTTAAAATATTAAGTAAACCTTTACAATTATTCAAATATACCTAAAATCCAATAAAAGATAATAATTCATTATTTGCTGTCACATCATCCTCTTAATTTGAATTTTTTCTATATTTTTCTAAACTTTATGAATTAAAATAGACTACCATAAGACTCAAAATACTCGCTGAACAGCTTTAATCGGAGCTATTTAAGCTTTTAGTTAAAATTTCAAATATTATTTAGATAGTTTCTTCTTTAAAAATAAAATTTTTAATAGTCTAAATGATTTTAATTTGGGATTAATTTTAATTTCCGTCAATTAAAATATTCATAACTTCTTAAAAAATAAGACTTATGTTATCTTTTTCTGTAGAATTTCCGTGTTGGAATTTGTTTATTAACAAATCTAATAATTCTTATCTTTAAGTTTAAGATTCATCATTTTATTATGAATTATCACTACCGACATTTATAAGTAACTTCTATATCATATTAGATATACTTTTTATTTCTATATGATTTACCAAATTTTTTAATACTTCTGGTTTATTTTTTATATGATTATAGAACTAAAATAATATATTAATAAATATAAACAAAATAGATATATAAATAATATGTATAATATAAAATAGTATATAAAATATATATAATATTTATTTACATATTATATATATAAAAAATTTTTTACTTAACTAGATGATGTTAATAAATTATTTGAAATTTTAGAAAAATAACTGCATGAAGTGTCATTTAGATCTTCTTCTGTATTTATAAATTCTAATACGTAATCGACAAATAATTATTTTTTTTGTTCTTCAGTTTTACTATTATCTTCTTTTGGTTATTCTACAATTTCTTAATTTTATTGTTTTTCTTCTTCTTCTTAATCTTATTCTTCTTTTTTTATTTTTTGTTCATTTTCTTTTTATTCTTCTTCAGTTTGTTCTTCCTGTTTTGGTTTTTCTTTTTATTCTTCTTTATCTTCTGTTTATGAATTGTCATATTCAAATGAATTTTCATGTTCAATTCCATAATACAAATCTTCTAAAGATTTAATTTATACGCCAAGAATTTCACTTGAAACAAATGGGTACCTTTGTTTTTTTGAATATAAGAAATAAAAATTAACGAAAAAAAAAAAAATTTTTTTTTTTTTTTTTTCAAATTTTATATTTTTAAAATTCAAAATTTATTTATTTTAC
The DNA here is from genome assembly GCF_000220395.1 of Ichthyophthirius multifiliis. NCBI lineage: Eukaryota > Ciliophora > Oligohymenophorea > Hymenostomatida > Ichthyophthirius > Ichthyophthirius multifiliis. The sequence continues at coordinate 28,727 of NW_004087076.1, forward strand.
TTATAATTTTAAAAAATATAAATAAAAAGTACTTATAGCATTATTTTTCATCTTATGTTGCTTAATCAGGCATTTTTAATGCATAATCTATCATTTTTTTGAGAAATTCTTTATTATTTTTAACACTTATTTTAATAAATAATTAATAAATTTTATTTGTTGTATATTTTTCAATTTATTTTTTATTTTTTAAATAAAATAATTAATTTATTACTAATTAAAAAACTTTTAGTTATTTTATTTAATATCCATTACTATGTTTTCTGTATCAAGGAATTTTTCTACTGTTAATTCATTATCTTTAAATAAACTTTCTAATTAGGAGCTATTAGCACCCATAAAACCAAAATGGTTCCAAAATTATCTTTTTTTTAATATAATAAAAAAATAATTAATTTAAAAAATATTTATATTTTTTAAAATATATTAATATACCCAAATATCATTTCTTTTATTCTAATTGTTTAATTGGCTTTTTTATATTATTTTTTTATTATTTTGTGTACTTTTTTTTATTTTTTTTACTTTCTTTTTTTTTTTTTAAAAAAAATAATTTAATTCTTTTATATTTTTAAATTAATTTACTATTATATTTTTTTATTTAATTTTTTTTTTTTTTTTTTTTTTCTTTGTATTATATCTTCTTTTTTTTTTTTTTGCTATATACTTATTTTTTTCTTTTTGTAATAAAAAGCTTATAATATAATATAATCAGAAAAAATAAAATAAAAAAATAAATATAAAAAAAGATTAAAATTATTTTATTAAAATGAAAATAAATAAAAATAATAATATATTAAAAGCTAATATATAATAATTTAAATATTTAAATATATAATAAATATATAAAACATTAAAAAGATATAAATTAATTTAATTCAAATATTATTATTTTTTTAAAATCAAAAAAAAAAAAATATTAATCATTTAAATATAAATTATTTTATTTAAATAAAGAAATAAACAATATACATATATATTTAAATATTTATATTTTTGTGAATACATTAAAATTATTTAATTTTCAATAAAACAAAAAAAATTAAAAATACATATAAAAAATTCAATTTTATTTAAAAAATAAAATATTTAAATATGAATCAAATTTTAATAGCCATCAACTTATTAATCATATTAAATCTAACAAATCAAAAACAATCAAATATAACCCCCCAGGAGTGTAAAGTATATACATGTTCAAATTAACCAGAAATACTATAGTGTTAAAAAATAACCGAAAACGAAATAACAACAGAAGCTTAAAATTGTTAATGTAAACCTCAATTATAGGATTTATTAAATATTTCTAAAGAATTCGTATGTTTGAAAAAAATAGGAGAATAATGTGAAAAAAATAGTGAATGTATATCTAATATTTGTTCTTTGGAAGAAGAAAAAAAGTGCATTTTTTAAAATGAAAATTAAAATTGTAATTTAAATGAAGAATGTAATAATGGATTAGTTTGTATATAAAAAATATGCTAAAAAATGAAAAAAGAAAATGAAACTTGTATTGAAGATTTTGAATGTGAAAAAGGGTTTTTTTGCTTTCAAAAAAAAAGTTGTTAGAAATTTCTTTTTGCGAAAAATGGGGAGAAAATAAATTCAGATAGTTAAAATTTTATCGATTTAAATTTTAAATGTGAAAGTCTTTTTGTAAACTAAGATTCGGTTTGTGTAGATATGCCTTAGGAAGAATTATAAATTGAATAATGTGTGGATTAAATTGGGTGCGATTGCAATTATTTTGAAAGCAATAGGTATTTTAAGAGAAATAATTATAAACTAGAACCATTTTTTGTCAATAAAATTAAAGAAATTATTAATCAATTGTATATTTAATGTCCCAATAATACAGATTAGTGTTTTTAATTAGAATAGTCTTTAGAACAAATGCGTTTTTTATATTAAAAAATACATTAGTTGGTTCATATGAAAGATTGTTATCAAAAGATGGTTTTTAACGGCGATTTTTTATAAAAATTTTGGCAAATAAATACTGGTTTTTATAATGAAAAAAGTGAAGAAAATGATTTTTGTATTTAATTGACTTTTTATTTAATTTTAATAGTTTTTGTTATAGGAGTTATTTTGGTTTTTTTTATACCAGAAAATAAATGAAAAAAACATACCAGAAGAAAAAAAAAAATTCTATAGGAAAATACGCCATAAAAAATGGAAAACATATCACTTAATTTAGAATAAAATTAAAAGGAAAACATAGATAATATAACTCCTTAAATTTTACCAAATAATTTTATTGATCCGAAATTATAATTAATTAAAAGTGTCAATAGTGCAAATTAAAATAGCTTTTCAATTGATGGAGATGATGAAAAAGAGGCTAAAATTATAGATAGTTTAGAGGATAATTAAAAAAGTATAAAAAGTTATGGAAATGCATTTAATTTAGAAGGTGAAGATTAATAAAAAGTGGAAAAAAAAGGATAAAAAAGAAAAAGAATTGTTAAAAAATAAAAGAGTGAATAAAATGACAAAATATATGAAATTGTTACTGATAAAAAAATGAATAAAATGAAGATCAAAAGAATTTATGATTGTTTTATTTTTTTGATTATATATATATACATATATTCATAATTAATTATAAATAATAATTTTTATTTTATTATATTTAATTAAATTATCAATTATAATTAATAATATTTAAAAAAAAAATAAAAAAATTGAATAGTTTTTTTTATATATATATATACTTAATTTAATTAATTTATTTATTTTATTATTAAAAATATATATATTTTTTATTTGAAATTTATTTTTTAATAATAATTTATTATTTTTAAATAAAATAAATAATTAATATTATATATATTATTAATATTTAATTTTATTATAAAATATTTTATTTTTTTCAAAAAATATCTTATTTTTATTAAATAAAATTTTTTAATTAATAATTATTTTTCTAAGTTTAAAAATAAATAATATTATAAAATATAAAAATATAATTTTTAAAATAAGAAATATTTTATATTTATATATCTTTTTAATGTCATTCTTAATTATAAATTTTTTATATATAAATTTAATTTTATATTAATAATTGTTTCATATATTTATATCTAATATTAAAACATAAAAATTGTGATATAAATTATAAATATATATCAATACTAAGAATGTTTAAAAGTAATAATTTTCCTGTTAATAACTAAGTATAATAATATTTAAATTATTTATAATATTGTTATTATATTTATTACTTGTTTATAAAAATTTTGGTATATTCGTTAATATTTTTTTAAATATACTCTATTATACAAACAAAATGAAAGAATAAATTAATAATTATAGTTTTTGATTTTTAGATTATTTTTTAAAAAAAATAAAAAAATTAGAGAACAAGAAATATCTTATTTTTATAAGTTTTATATTTATTTCTTAAAAATTATAATTTTTATATGAATATATTTAAAATTTACATAGATATATGAAATACTTTTTTTTTTTTTTCTAAAAAATATTAATTAAAAAAAGAAGTAATAATTAAGGAAAAAAAATAGAAATTATAAAAGTATAAAATTATTTATTATAATATTAATCAACTAAAATATATAATATTTAAATATATTAGTTTTTCGTTTATAAAAAAAATATATAAATAATTAATTAAATAATACATAGTATTTAAAATAAATATTCAAATTTAAAAACGAAATCTTAAAATGTAAAGTATTTATCTCATAAAGGTGTTCAAAGTTTTAATCTAATTATATTTAAAACTTTGATATATTTAAAAACTAATTCTAAGATATTTTTATCGATGATTTAAAAATAAAAAAATGATAAAATTTTTTATTGAGAATAACAATAAGTAATAGAAAATAAAGGTGTATTAAAAATATATTTATTTAATTAAAAATTAAAGGAAAAATTTTTTTATGTCTATATTCAAAATTTATATTTAATAAATTATATATGGAATTTATTTTTAAATAAATAAAAACATATTTTTCTGATTAATAATTTATCAAGAGATTAATTATACATTTATGATGTAAACAAGCCTATTAAAATTTATATTAAAAAAAAATTAGTATATTTGGCAAAAAATAAGAAATAAAAAATTATATTTAAAAATATATTATATTTAATAAATAAAATAAAAATAAAAAATCTATAAAAATAAAAATAAAAATATTTATATATTTATATAAAATTTTTTTTTTTATTTATATTTATATTTTTATATTTATTATATATTTATTCCTTAATATAATTTTTAAATTTAATTTATATTTTTTATTATATTATATATTTTTTAATATTATATTTTTATATTTAAAAGTTAATTATTAAAAAAAGACTTTATTTTATTAATTAACAAATATATAAAATAAATAAATAAATATATTTATATATATATATATATATATATTATACTCTTTAAATAAAATAAATATATATATTTATATAAAAGTATCATGTAATAATTTAATTAAAACTTTTTAAAGAAGAGAAACTTATTAAAGACACAAAATCAGCAGAAACTTATTTCGCCAATTTTTATTTATTTATATTTTAATTAATTTAAATTTATTTATTACTATCATCATCTGTAATATGGTCTGAAAAAAATGATGAATTTTTATCTGAAAAAGAATATCCTAAATCATCTTTTAAAGATTTAACTGATTATTATATATTTTTATTTTATTGTTAATTATTATCATTAAATAACTCTTTTTTTAAGAGTTCTTATTAATTGTTTTATATTTAATATTATAAAATATCTTTTTATGAAAAAAAATTATCATTTTCATTTTCCAAAAAAAAATTTAATCTTAAAATTAATGAATTTTATTTCTTATTTCTTCGTTTTTTTATTATATATTTTAGTTTTCTCCTTTTTCTTTTAAATATTTTTTCTAAATTTTCTCATTTTTATTTATTATTTTTTTTAGTATTTTTTCCAAATAATCCTTTTTAATTTCTTATTCATCTATTTTTTTTTTATAAAAATCTTTCTTTATTAAATTCTATTTCTCTTTCTTCCTAAAATTTCTATTAATGTTAATAAACTTAACTTTTTTGTTTAAATCTTGCGATTTCTAAATATTCAAATTCTAATTCTTATAATTTTTATATATTCTAATAATTTTATATTTCTATTTGTGATAGACTTTTATTTAATTATGTTGATAAGTCCTCTTCTTATTATATATTTTATTATATATATAAATTATTTTAAGCTATTTATTCTATTTAGTCTTCTATTTGCTAAATTTCTATTTGTTGTTTTTCATCTATTTATTATTTTAATAATTAATTATCTGTACTGTTTTTTAATATTTTTTAATATTTAATTTTAATATGTTTATTACATTTAAATTTATATCTATGAATATATTTCCTATATATATTATTAAAGATTAAAGTAAAATTCTTAATTTTATTCTAATTATTCATGATTTTATTAATTTAATAAATTCCAAATCATATTCAAAAAATCATTTAATTATTCTTCTTCCATTATTTTTTTTTTTTTTTTTATTAT